>NW_027325964.1:1965728-2265728 GCF_048594095.1 Paramormyrops kingsleyae | reverse complement strand
TAACCTGCCATGTTTCAAGAATGCAGCAGTCACAGAACATGTGTGGGGGCCATGTAGGTTTACATTTTAAATCCCTTTTAAGCGCTAAAGTGGCAGGTAACCTGAGGGGGTCCGGCAGCTGAACCGTGTGAGCTAGGGGCTTGAAATTTCACACAGATAAACTAGTTACAGGTATGAATAAGTGTGCCAAGTTTCATTAGCGCAGCTCTTACCACTCAGCCGCAGTGGGCTTTAGAGTTTGCTAACTTAGGCAATATATGCCAATGGGAAGAAATCAGACTAGGCCTCAAACGAAGCTGACCGGCCGCTACGGCCGAACCGTACGAGCTAGGGCTCTGAAATTCGGCGTGCTCATACTAGATACAAGTATGAATTGACGTGCCAAGTTTCAAGAAAGCAGCACATACAGAACAAGTTTGGGGGGCCATGTAGTTTTACATTTTAATTAGCTTTTAAGCGCTAATGTGGCGGGTAACCTGAGGGGGTCCTGCAGCTGAACCGTGTGGGCTAGGGGCTTGAGATTTCACACAGATAAACTAGTTGCATGTATGAATAAGTGTGCCAAGTTTCATTAGCACAGCTCTTACCACTCAGCCGCAGTGGGCTTTAGAGTTTGCCAAGTTAGGCAATGCAAGCGAATGGAGACATTAAAAACTAGGCCTCAAACGAAGCTGACCGGCCGCTACGGCCGAACCGTACGAGCTAGGGCTCTGAAATTCGGCGTGCTCATACTAGATACAAGTATGAATTGACGTGCCAAGTTTCAAGAAAGCAGCACATACAGGACAAGTTTGCGGGCCATGTAGGTATACATTTTAAATCGCTTTTAAGCGCTAAAGTGGCGGGTAACCTGAGGGGGTCCTGCAGCTGAACCGTGTGGGCTAGGGGCTTGAAATTTCACACAGATAAACTACTTACTGGTATGAATAAGTGTGCCAAGTTTCATTAGCGCAGCCCTTACCACTGAGCCGCAGTGGACCTTTAAATTTGCTAACATAGGCAATGTTAAGTCAATGGAGACATTAAAAACTAGGCCTCAAACGAAGCTGACCGGCCGCTACGGCCTAACCGTACGCGCTAGGGCTCTGAAATTCGGCGTGCTCATACTCGATATAAGTATGAATTGACCTGCCAAGTTTCAAGAAAGCAGCACATACATAACACGTTTGGGGGCCATGTACGTTTACATTTAAATCCCTTTTAGGCGCTCAAGCCGCATCCCCTATATAGGCATTACGGACTACCTCATTCTAGGTTCACAGGCCTGAGGGCTGACTAGGCCTCAAACAAACATGAGGGGGCGTCACGACGGAGCCCTACGAGCTAGGATTCTGAAATTCGGCACGCGTAAACTCGACGTGCGTCCGGACAAGCGTGCCGAGTTTCCAGAACGCAGCTCTTACAGAACAGTTTTAATCGACCCTCAGATTCAGCGAGGTCGGCAATGTTAAGTGAATGGAGGCACCGCGTATGTCATTTGAAGTGTAGGAGTGGCCTAGGAAGATGATTCAAAATGTTCCTGAGACTAGACAGTCTGCTCTTTAAATCACCCAATACATGTCCATTAAAATTATGCCTTCTTAATTAGATTCTAACAGGCTTTAAATGTGAGAGGCTGCATCTCTTTGACTAGGCCTCAAACTACCTTCAGGGGGCGCCACGGCGCAGCCGTATGAGCTAGGGGCCTGAGATTTGGCACGCATAAACTAGATATGTCTCTGGACAAGTGTGCCAAGTTTCATGACTCTAGATATGACAGAACAGTTTTTATTGGCCCTCAAAGTCAGTGAGGTCGCCAATGTTAAGTGAATGGAGGCACCCCACCTGTCATTTGACAGGCCATAACTCCATGTAGGAGTGGCCTAGGAAGATGGTTCAAAGTGTTCCTGAAACTAGACCGTCTGCTCTGTAAATCACCCATAACATGTCTGTGACGATTATGCTTCTTTAATTGATTAATTTAGCTTTCAAATCGGAGGAGCATATTTTGACTGCGATTTCCTCTGTCTGGCCAAAAAATGCCTGTGTGTGCCTAGACCCACAACCCCATACTGAAAGCTTGCTGCAGCCGAGAGGGGCCTCTCTTGGAAATCAGCTCATAACTGCAGTTCCCTTTGAGCTAGAGGACTGAAATTTGGGACAATGATAGGGGAGGGTGGTCTGCACCAGTGACCAAAATTTGGGGGGTCTATGCCACACGGGATGGTTTTTATTAACCCTTTAGTGTCTGGTGGTCTCACGGCCGGCCCGTGTGAGCTAGAAGTCTGAAATTTGGCACGGTGGAGCAAGGCAAATTGGGAAATCACGTACTGAACTTTTACGAGCGCAGCCCTCACCAAAGGCCCGCAAATCACACGAAGGCACCTGCACCCTCAGCCGTGTGATAGAGACGGCTGGATTTTCTCCTGCATACACTAGGGACATGGACAAACACACCTGTAAAGTTTCATGCATGTACACCTCATAGAAGAGTTTTTATTGGCCCTCAAAGTCAGTGAGGTCGCCAATGTTAAGTGAATGGAGGCACCCCACCTGTCATTTGACAGGCCATAACTCTGTGTAGCAGTGACCTAGGAAGACCGTTCAAAGTCTTCCTGAAACTAGACAGTATGCTCTTTAAATCACCCGATACATGTCTGTTACGATTATGCCTCCTTAATTTGATTACAGCCTGTCTTTTTATGGTGAGCGGCCGCATTTCTTCCGAATAGGCCTCAAACTGACCTAGAGGGGGGGTCACGGCCCACCCATACGAGCCAGCGGTCTGAAATTCGGCACGCACGTACTACGTATTTGTATGAACCAAAGTCCCGAGTTTCGTGACCGCAGCTCTTAGAGAACATGTCTGCTGGACCTGTGAACTTACGTTTTAATAGGCCTTTAAGGGGAAAAGGGGCAAGGTCACTTGAGGGGGTCTTTTGGCTGAACCCTGTGACCTAGGGGGCTGAAATTTGGTGAGGAGATGCGCGACACATACCCAGTGAAGTGTTTACAGTATCATAGGTGCAGACCTGACAGAAGTAAAGTTATTCACTTCCAAAGAAAAAAGTGATTTCAGGCATAGGGATTACGGATACGGTAACTGGGAATATTAACGGTCACTGAGAGTGGCAGCTGGCGGTTGCCTAGGCAACGGCACGTCTCTCAGCGCAAATCGATACAAAAAAGTAACACTCTGTGGAGAGAGGGTGTGGCGCTGCAAGTAATATGCTGCCTTAGTGTAGGCTTGACAGAAACAGCCTGGTAAACTTTAAAACGTCACAAGTCCACAGAGGAGAAAGCTAAGTGGACGATTCAAAAATTCATGTCAAAGCACACATGCCCCACATTAAAATCAAATATTGTTTTACTTTCAAAATATAATTATTTTAAGCATAGGGATTTCGGATTCCCTTAGTCTGAATATCATTGGTCACTGAGATCAGCAGGTCACCGTTGTCAAGGCAACACAGATAAACTAGATGGACGAATAAATCAGTGTGCCGATACCTGTGTCTTCACCAATAGGGGCAGGCTGGGCAGAGGCACATCTCATAGATAGGTATTACGGACTGTCTCATTATGGACTCTAAAGCCGCATCCCCTATATAGGCATTACGGACTACCTCATTCTAGGTTCACAGGCCTGATGGCTGACTAGGCCTCAAACAAACATGAGGGGGCGTCACAGCAGAGCCCTACGAGCTAGGGGTCTGAGATTCGGCACGCATAAACTGGACGTATGTCCGGACAAGTTTGCCAAGTTTCAAGAATGCAGCAGTTACAGAACATGTGTGGGGGCCATGTAGGTTTACATTTTAAATCACTTTTAAGTGCTAAAGTGGCAGGTAACCTGAGGGGGTCCGGCAGCTGAACCGTGTGAGCTAGGGGCTTGAAATTTCACACAGATAAACTAGTTTCATGTATGAATAAGTGTGCCAAGTTTCATTAGCGCAGCCCTTACCACTTAGCCGCAGTGGGCTTTAGAATTTGCCAAGTTAGGCAATGCAGGCGAATGGAGACATTAAAAACTAGGCCTCAAACGAAGCTGACCGGCCGCTACGGCTGAACCGTACGAGCTAGGGCTCTGAAATTCGGCGTGCTCGTACTAGATATAAGTATGAATTGACTGGCCAAGTTTCAAGAATGCAGCACTCACAGAACACGTTTGTGGGCCATGTAGGTTTACATTTTAAATCGCTTTTAAGCGCTAAAGTGGCAGGTAACCTGAGGGGGTCCGGCAGCTGAACCGTGTGAGCTAGGGGCTTGAAATTTCACACAGATAAACTAGTTACAGGTATGAATAAGTGTGCCAAGTTTCATTAGCACAGCTCTTACCACTCAGCCGCAGTGGGCTTTAGAGTTTGCTAACTTTGGCGGTATATGCCAATGCGAAGAAATCAGACTTGGCCTCAAACGAAGCTGACCGGCCGCTACGGCCGAACCGTACGAGCTAGGGCTCTGAAATTCGGCGCACTCATACTAGATATAAGTATTAATTAACGTGCCAAGTTTCAAGAATGCAGCACTTACAGAACACGTTTGGAGGCCATGTAGGTTTACATTTTAATTAGCTACTGTTCGTTGCTGAGGCCGCATGTCATAGCTATAGGTAAAGTGCCCCCTACTGTTCATTGCTGAGGCCTCATCCCCTACATACACATGACGGATCCCCTACATAGATGTGACGGATCCCCTACTGCTCATTGCTGAGGCCGCATCCCCTACATAGACATGAGGTATTCCCTAAGGTTCATTGCTGAGGCCGCATCCCCTACATACACATGAGGGATTCCCTACTGCTTGCCGCTGAGGCCGCATCCCCTACATAGACATGAGGTATTCCCTAAGGTTCATTGCTGAGGCCGCACCTCCTACATACAGATGATGGATCACCTACTGTTTGTTGCTGTCATAATTAAGGATAACGTGCCCCCTACTGTTGATAGTTGAGGCTGCATCTTCTACATACAGATGACAGATCCCCTACTGTTCATTGCTGAGGCCGCATCCCCTACATACACATGAGGGATTCCCTACTGCTTGTTGCTGAGGCCACATCCCCTACATAGACATGAGGGATTCCCTAAGGTTCATTGCTGAGGCCGCATCCCCTACATACACATGAGGGATTCCCTACTGCTTGTTGCTGAGGCCACATCCCCTACATAGGCATGAGTGATCCCCTAGGGTTCATTAATGAGGTCGCATCCCCTACATATGGATAACAGATTGCCTACCTTTTTGTGTTTCTTGTTCATTGGTCATGACAAAGTGAAAAATTGACAAAGTGTCAAAATGAGATTGTGAGAGATTACAGATTACCTAGGAAGACTGCTTCAGTTATATTACAGATATCCTCAAAAGTCTCCTAACAGTTGTTACAGATTACATCAATATGGTAACCCTAGGCCAGATTTCCTAACGGTCATTACAGATTGCATCAATAGGCTAACCCTAGGCCAGGTCCCCTAACAGTTATTACGGCTTACATCAACAGGCTAACCCTAGGCCAGATTCTCTAACAGTTATTACGGATTGCATCAATATGGTAACCCTAGGCCAGAGTCCCTAACAGTTATTACGGATTGCATCAATAGGCTAACCCTAGGCCTGATTCCCTAACAGTTATTACGGATTGCATCAATAGGCTAACCGTAGGCAAGATGTCACAAGAGGTATTATTTGGACTTATGCAACAGATATCTTAACAGTCATTACGGATTGCATCAATAGGCTAACCCTAGGCCAGATTCTCTAACAGTTATTACAGATTGCATCAATAGGCTAACCCTAGGCCTGATTCCCTAACAGTTATTACGGATTGCATCAATAGGCTAACCCTAGGCCAGATATCCTAACAGTTATTACGGATTGCATCAATAGGCTAACCCTAGGCCAGACCCCCTAAGAGTTATTACGGATTGCATCAATATGGTAACCCTAGGCCAGATTCCCTAACAGTTATTACGGATTGCATCAATAGGCTAACCCTAGGCCAGATGTCACAACAGGTATTATTTGGACATGCAACAGATATTGTAACAGTTATTACGGATTGCATCAATAGGCTAACCCTAGGCCAGATATCGTAACAGTTATTACGGATTGCATAAATAGGCTAACCCTAGGCCAGATATCATAACAGTTATTACGGATTGCATCAATAGGCTAACCCTAGGCCTGATTCCCTAACAGTTATTACGGATTGCATCAATAGGCTAACCCTAGGCCAGATGTCACAAGAGGTATTATTTGGACATGCAACAGATATTGTAACAGTTATTACGGATTGCATCAATAGGCTAACCCTAGGCCAGATATCCTAACAGTTATTACGGATTGCATCAATAGGCTAACCCTAGGCCAGATTTCCTAACAGATATTACGAATTGCATCAATAGGCTAACCCTAGGCCGGATTCCCTAAGAGTTATTACGAATTGCATCAATAGGCTAACCCTAGGCCAGATATCCTAACAGTTATTACGGATTGCATCAATAGGCTAACCCTAGGCCAGATTCCCTAACAGTTATTACGGATTGCATCAATAGGCTAACCCTAGGCCAGATGTCACAAGAGGTATTATTTGGACATGCAACAGATATTGTAACAGTTATTACGGATTGCATCAATAGGCTAACCCTAGGCCAGATATCCTAACAGTTATTACGGATTGCATCAATAGGCTAACCCTAGGCCAGATTTCCTAACAGATATTACGAATTGCATCAATAGGCTAACCCTAGGCCGGATTGCCTAAGAGTTATTACGAATTGCATCAATAGGCTAACCCTAGGCCAGATATCCTAACAGTTATTACAGATTGCATCAATAGGCTAACCCTAGGCCAGATTCCCTAACAGTTATTACGGATTGCATCAATAGGCTAACCCTAGGCCACATGTCACAACAGGTATTATTTGGACATGCAACAGATATTGTAACAGTTATTACGGATTGCATCAATAGGCTAACCCTAGGCCAGATATCCTAACAGTTATTACGGATTGCATCAATAGGCTAACCCTAGGCCAGATTTCCTAACAGATATTACGAATTGCATCAATAGGCTAACCCTAGGCCGGATTCCCTAAGAGTTATTACGAATTGCATCAATCGGCTAACCCTAGGCCAGATATCCTAACAGTTATTACGGATTGCATCAATAGGCTAACCCTAGGCCTGATTCCCTAACAGTTATTACAGATTGCATCAATAGGCTAACCGTAGGCAAGATGTCACAAGAGGTATTATTTGGACTTATGCAACAGATATCTTAACAGTCATTACGGATTGCATCAATAGGCTAACCCTAGGCCAGATTCTCTAACAGTTATTACAGATTGCATCAATAGGCTAACCCTAGGCCTGATTCCCTAACAGTTATTACGGATTGCATCAATAGGCTAACCCTAGGCCAGATATCCTAACAGTTATTACGGATTGCATCAATAGGCTAACCCTAGGCCAGACCCCCTAAGAGTTATTACGGATTGCATCAATATGGTAACCCTAGGCCAGATTCCCTAACAGTTATTACGGATTGCATCAATAGGCTAACCCTAGGCCAGATGTCACAACAGGTATTATTTGGACATGCAACAGATATTGTAACAGTTATTACGGATTGCATCAATAGGCTAACCCTAGGCCAGATATCGTAACAGTTATTACGGATTGCATAAATAGGCTAACCCTAGGCCAGATATCATAACAGTTATTACGGATTGCATCAATAGGCTAACCCTAGGCCTGATTCCCTAACAGTTATTACGGATTGCATCAATAGGCTAACCCTAGGCCAGATGTCACAAGAGGTATTATTTGGACATGCAACAGATATTGTAACAGTTATTACGGATTGCATCAATAGGCTAACCCTAGGCCAGATATCCTAACAGTTATTACGGATTGCATCAATAGGCTAACCCTAGGCCAGATTTCCTAACAGATATTACGAATTGCATCAATAGGCTAACCCTAGGCCGGATTCCCTAAGAGTTATTACGAATTGCATCAATAGGCTAACCCTAGGCCAGATATCCTAACAGTTATTACGGATTGCATCAATAGGCTAACCCTAGGCCAGACCCCCTAAGAGTTATAATGGATTGCATCAATAGGCTAACCCTAGGCCAGATTCCCTAACAGTTATTACGGATTGCATCAATAGGCTAACCCTAGGCCAGATGTCACAACAGGTATTATTTGGACATGCAACAGATATTGTAACAGTTATTACGGATTGCATCAATAGGCTAACCCTAGGCCAGATATCCTAACAGTTATTACGGATTGCATCAATAGGCTAACCCTAGGCCAGATTTCCTAACAGATATTACGAATTGCATCAATAGGCTAACCCTAGTCCAGATTCCCTAACAGTTATTACGGATTGCATCAATAGGCTAACCCTAGGCCAGATGTCACAACAGGTATTATTTGGACATGCAACAGATATTGTAACAGTTATTACGGATTGCATCAATAGGCTAACCCTAGGCCAGATATCATAACAGTTATTACGGATTGCATCAATTGGCTAACCCTAGGCCAGATATCCTAACAGTTATTACAGATTGCATCAATAGGCTAACCCTAGGCCAGATTCCCTAACAGTTATTACGGATTGCATCAATAGGCTAACCCTAGGCCAGACCCCCTAAGAGTTATTATGGATTGCATCAATAGGCTAACCCTAGGCCAGATTCCCTAACAGTTATTACGGATTGCATCAATAGGCTAACCCTAGGCCAGATGTCACAACAGGTATTATTTGGACATGCAACAGATATTGTAACAGTTATTACGGATTGCATCAATAGGCTAACCCTAGGCCAGATATCCTAACAGTTATTACGGATTGCATCAATAGGCTAACCCTAGGCCAGATTTCCTAACAGATATTACGAATTGCATCAATAGGCTAACCCTAGGCCGGATTGCCTAAGAGTTATTACGAATTGCATCAATAGGCTAACCCTAGGCCAGATATCCTAACAGTTATTACAGATTGCATCAATAGGCTAACCCTAGGCCTGATTCCCTAACAGTTATTACGGATTGCATCAATAGGCTAACCCTAGGCCAGATGTCACAAGAGGTATTATTTGGACATGCAACAGATATTGTAACAGTTATTACGGATTGCATTAATAGGCTAACCCTAGGCCAGATATCCTAACAGTTATTACGGATTGCATCAATAGGCTAACCCTAGGCCAGATTTCCTAACAGATATTACGAATTGCATCAATAGGCTAACCCTAGGCCGGATTCCCTAAGAGTTATTACGAATTGCATCAATAGGCTAACCCTAGGCCAGATATCCTAACAGTTATTACAGATTGCATCAATAGGCTAACCCTAGGCCAGATTCCCTAACAGTTATTACGGATTGCATCAATAGGCTAACCCTAGGCCAGATGTCACAACAGGTATTATTTGGACATGCAACAGATATTGTAACAGTTATTACGGATTGCATCAATAGGCTAACCCTAGGCCAGATATCCTAACAGTTATTACGGATTGCATCAATAGGCTAACCCTAGGCCAGATTTCCTAACAGATATTACGAATTGCATCAATAGGCTAACCCTAGGCCAAATGTCACAACAGGTATTATTTGGACATGCAACAGATATTGTAACAGTTATTACGGATTGCATCAATAGGCTAACCCTAGGCCAGATATCATAACAGTTATTACGGATTGCATCAATTGGCTAACCCTAGGCCAGATATCGTAACAGTTATTACAGATTGCATCAATAGGCTAACCCTAGGCCAGATTCCCTAACAGTTATTACGGATTGCATCAATAGGCTAACCCTAGGCCAGACCCCCTAAGAGTTATTATGGATTGCATCAATAGGCTAACCCTAGGCCAGATTCCCTAACAGTTATTACAGATTGCATCAAAAGGCTAACCCTAGGCCAGATGTCACAAGAGGTATTATTTGGACATGCAACAGATATTGTAACAGTTATTACGGATTGCATCAATAGGCTAACCCTAGGCCAGATATCCTAACAGTTATTACGGATTGCATCAATAGGCTAACCCTAGGCCAGATTTCCTAACAGATATTACGAATTGCATCAATAGGCTAACCCTAGGCCGGATTCCCTAAGAGTTATTACGAATTGCATCAATAGGCTAACCCTAGGCCAGATATCCTAACAGTTATTACGGATTGCATCAATAGGCTAACCCTAGGCCAGATGCCCTAACAGTTATTACGGATTGCATCAATAGGCTAACCCTAGGCCACATGTCACAACAGGTATTATTTGGACATGCAACAGAGATCCTAACAGATATTACGAATTGCATCAATAGGCTAACCCTAGGCCAAATGTCACAACAGGTATTATTTGGACATGCAACAGATATTGTAACAGTTATTACGGATTGCATCAATAGGCTAACCCTAGGCCAGATATCATAACAGTTATTACGGATTGCATCAATTGGCTAACCCTAGGCCAGATATCCTAACAGTTATTACAGATTGCATCAATAGGCTAACCCTAGGCCAGATTCCCTAACAGTTATTACGGATTGCATCAATAGGCTAACCCTAGGCCAGACCGCCTAAGAGTTATTATGGATTGCATCAATAGGCTAACCCTAGGCCAGATTCCCTAACAGTTATTACGGATTGCATCAATAGGCTAACCCTAGGCCAGATGTCACAACAGGTATTATTTGGACATGCAACAGATATTGTAACAGTTATTACGGATTGCATCAATAGGCTAACCCTAGGCCAGATATCCTAACAGTTATTACGGATTGCATCAATAGGCTAACCCTAGGCCAGATTTCCTAACAGATATTACGAATTGCATCAATAGGCTAACCCTTGGCCGGATTGCCTAAGAGTTATTACGAATTGCATCAATAGGCTAACCCTAGGCCAGATATCCTAACAGTTATTACGGATTGCATCAATAGGCTAACCCTAGGCCTGATTCCCTAACAGTTATTACGGATTGCATCAATAGGCTAACCCTAGGCCAGATGTCACAAGAGGTATTATTTGGACATGCAACAGATATTGTAACAGTTATTACGGATTGCATCAATAGGCTAACCCTAGGCCAGATATCCTAACAGTTATTATGGATTGCATCAATAGGCTAACCCTAGGCCAGATTTCCTAACAGATATTACGAATTGCATCAATAGGCTAACCCTAGGCCGGATTCCCTAAGAGTTATTACGAATTGCATCAATAGGCTAACCTTAGGCCAGATATCCTAACAGTTATTACAGATTGCATCAATAGGCTAACCCTAGGCCTGATTCCCTAACAGTTATTACGGATTGCATCAATAGGCTAACCCTAGGCCACATGTCACAACAGGTATTATTTGGACATGCAACAGATATTGTAACAGTTATTACGGATTGCATCAATAGGCTAACCCTAGGCCAGATATCCTAACAGTTATTACGGATTGCATCAATAGGCTAACCCTAGGCCGGATTCCCTAAGAGTTATTACGAATTGCATCAATAGGCTAACCCTAGACCAGATATCCTAACAGTTATTACGGATTGCATCAATAGGCTAACCCTAGGCCTGATTCCATAACAGTTATTACGGATTGCATCAATAGGCTAAGCCTAGGCCAGATGTCACAACAGGTATTATTTGGACATGCAACAGATATTGTAACAGTTATTACGGATTGCATCAATAGGCTAACCCTAGGCCAGATATCTTAACAGTTATTACGGATTGCATCAATAGGCTAACCCTAGGCCTGATTCCCTAACAGTTATTACGGATTGCATCAATAGGCTAACCCTAGGCCTGATTCCCTAACAGTTATTACGGATTGCATCAATAGGCTAACCCTAGGCCAGATGTCACAAGAGGTATTATTTGGACATGCAACAGATATTGTAACAGTTATTACGGATTGCATCAATAGGCTAACCCTAGGCCAGATGTCACAACAGGTATTATTTGGACATGCAACAGATATTGTAACAGTTATTACGGATTGCATCAATAGGCTAACCCTAGGCCAGGTCCCCTAACAGTTATTACGGCTTACATCAACAGGCTAACCCTAGGCCAGATTCTCTAACAGTTATTACGGATTGCATCAATATGGTACCCCTAGGCCAGAGTCCCTAACAGTTATTACGGATTTCATCAATAGGCTAACCCTAGGCCTGATTCCCTAACAGTTATTACGGATTGCATCAATAGGCTAACCCTAGGCCAGATATCCTAACAGTTATTACGGATTGCATCAATAGGCTAACCCTAGGCCAGATGCCCTAACAGTTATTACGGATTGCATCAATAGGCTAACCCTAGGCCACATGTCACAACAGGTATTATTTGGACATGCAACAGAGATCCTAACAAATATTACGAATTGCATCAATAGGCTAACCCTAGGCCAAATGTCACAACAGGTATTATTTGGACATGCAACAGATATTGTAACAGTTATTACGGATTGCATCAATAGGCTAACCCTAGGCCAGATATCCTAACAGTTATTACGGATTGCATCAATAGGCTAACCCTAGGCCTGATTCCCTAACAGTTATTACGGATTGCATCAATAGGCTAACCCTAGGCCAGATGTCACAACAGGTATTATTTGGACATGCAACAGATATTGTAACAGTTATTACGGATTGCATCAATAGGCTAACCTTAGGCCAGATATCTTAACAGTTATTACGGATTGCATCAATAGGCTAACCCTAGGCCTGATTCCCTAACAGTTATTACGGATTGCATCAATAGGCTAACCCTAGGCCTGATTCCCTAACAGTTATTACGGATTGCATCAATAGGCTAACCCTAGGCCAGATGTCACAAGAGGTATTATTTGGACATGCAACAGATATTGTAACAGTTATTACGGATTGCATCAATAGGCTAACCCTAGGCCAGATATCCTAACAGTTATTACGGATTGCATCAATAGGCTAACCCTAGGCCAGATTTCCTAACAGATATTACGAATTGCATCAATAGGCTAACCCTAGGCCGGATTCCCTAAGAGTTATTACGAATTGCATCAATAGGCTAACCCTAGGCCTGATATCCTAACAGTTATTACGGATTGCATCAATAGGCTAACCTTAGGCCAGATGTCACAACAGGTATTATTTGGACATGCAACAGATATTGTAACAGTTATTACGGATTGCATCAATAGGCTAACCCTAGGCCAGATATCCTAACAGTTATTACGGATTGCATCAATAGGCTAACCCTAGGCCTGATTCCCTAACAGTTATTACGGATTGCATCAATAGGCTAACCCTAGGCCAGATGTCACAAGAGGTATTATTTGGACATGCAACAGATATTGTAACAGTTATTACGGATTGCATCAATAGGCTAACCCTAGGCCAGATATCCTAACAGTTATTACGGATTGCATCAATAGGCTAACCCTAGGCCAGATTTCCTAACAGATATTACGAATTGCATCAATAGGCTAACCCTAGGCCGGATTCCCTAAGAGTTATTACGAATTGCATCAATAGGCTAACCCTAGGCCTGATATCCTAACAGTTATTACGGATTGCATCAATAGGCTAACCCTAGGCCAGATGCCCTAACAGTTATTACGGATTGCATCAATAGGCTAACCCTAGGCCACATGTCACAACAGGTATTATTTGGACATGCAACAGAAATCCTAACAGATATTACGAATTGCATCAATAGGCTAACCCTAGGCCAAATGTCACAACAGGTATTATTTGGACATGCAACAGATATTGTAACAGTTATTACAGATTGCATCAATAGGCTAACCCTAGGCCAGATTCCCTAACAGTTATTACGGATTGCATCAATAGGCTAACCCTAGGCCAGACCCCCTAAGAGTTATTATGGATTGCATCAATAGGCTAACCCTAGGCCAGATTCCCTAACAGTTATTACAGATTGCATCAATAGGCTAACCCTAGGCCAGATGTCACAACAGGTATTATTTGGACATGCAACAGATATTGTAACAGTTATTACGGATTGCATCAATAGGCTAACCCTAGGCCAGATATCCTAACAGTTATTACGGATTGCATCAATAGGCTAACCCTAGGCCAGATTTCCTAACAGATATTACGAATTGCATCAATAGGCTAACCCTAGGCCGGATTCCCTAAGAGTTATTACGAATTGCATCAATAGGCTATCCCTAGGCCAGATATCCTAACAGTTATTACGGATTGCATCAATAGGCTAACCCTAGGCCTGATTCCCTAACAGTTATTACGGATTGCATCAATAGGCTAACCCTAGGCCAGATTCCCTAACAGTTATTACGGATTGCATCAATATGGTAACCCTAGGCCAGATGTCACAAGAGGTATTATTTGGACTTATGCAACAGATATCATAACAGTCATTACGGATTGCATCAATAGGCTAACCCTAGGCCAGATTCCATAACAGTTATTACGGATTGCATGAATATGGCAACCCTAGGCCAGATTCCATAACAGTTATTACGGATTGCATCAATAGGCTAACCCTAGGCCAGATTCCCTAACAGTTATTATGGATTGCATCAATAGGCTAACCTTAGCCCAGGTTATATTTGTACTGATGAGACAGATGTCCTAACAGTTATTGCCAATTACATCAATATGGTAACCATAGGCCAGATGTTATAACAGTTATTACAGATTATATCAATATGGTAACCCTAGGCCATATAGATTTCGGCGTTTTGCGTCCCAGTTCCCTAGGCAATGTTACGCATTTCTTAAACAAGGTAACCCTAGGCCAGATTTTAGAATAGGTATTATGTTCAGCCAGAAGTCCTGTATCATATTACAGATAACCTAAACCAGAACACCTACGGATCCAGTGTAGTGAAGGTAGTAAAGCTGTAATCATTAATTGCCAATTCCCTATTCTTGATTGCAGATTACATAATTAGGCTAACCCTAGGCCAGATTTTAGAATAGGCATTATGTACGTACAGAAGTCCTATATCATATTACAGATAACCTAAACCAGAACACCTACGGATCCATTGTAGTGAAGGTAGTAAAGCTGTAATCATTAATTGCCAATTCCCTATTCTTGATTGCAGATTACATAATTAGGCTAACCCTAGGCCAGATTTTAGAATAGGCATTATGTACGTACAGAAGTCCTATATCATATTACAGATAACCTAAACCAGAACACCTACGGATCCATTGTAGTGAAGGTAGTAAAGCTGTAATCATTAATTGCCAATTCCCTATTCTTGATTGCAGATTACATAATTAGGCTAACCCTAGGCCAGATTTTAGAATAGGCATTATGTACGTACAGAAGTCCTATATCATATTACAGATAACCTAAACCAGAACACCTACGGATCCATTGTAGTGAAGGTAGTAAAGCTGTAATCATTAATTGCCAATTCCCTATTCTTGATTGCAGATTACATAATTAGGCTAACCCTAGGCCAGATTTTAGAATAGGCATTATGTACATACAGAAGTCCTATATCATATTACAGATAACCTAAACCAGAACACCTACGGATCCATTGTAGTGAAGGTAGTAAAGCTGTAATCATTTATTGCCAATTCCCTATTCTTAATTGCAGATTATATAATTAGGCTAACCCTAGGCCAGATTTTAAAATAGGCTTTATGTACGGACAGAAGTCCTATATCATATTACAGATAACCTAAACCAGAACACCTATGGATCCACTGTAGTGAAGGTAGTGAAGCTGTAACCAGAAAATCCCAATTCCCTATTCTTAATTGCAGAATACATAAGTAGGCTGACCGAGGCCATATAGATTTCGGCGTTTTGCGTCCCAGTTCCCTAGCATTATTACGCATTTGTTAAAGAAGGTAACCCTAGGCCAGATTTTAGAATAGGTATTATGCACGGCCAGAAGTCCTGTATCATATTACAGATACCCTAAACCAGAATACCTATAGATCTAGTGTAGTGAAGGTAGTGAAGCTGTAACTAATAATAAAGATTCAGTTCCTTGTCCTAGGGTGACATCAAGTGGTCAAACGGTGGTACTTCAGCCACTAACCTAGAAAAGTAGGGATTACGGCCGGAATTATAGGTATGGTGGCCTGGACCGTTAGGGAGGCCGTAATATTTAGCTATGGTTAGGGCCAGGGCACTAGTTAGGGTTAGGGTTAGGGTTAGGGTTAGGGTTAGGGTTAGGGTTAGGGTTAGGGTTAGGAGCCTGTCCAGAATACCTATTATTTTTTCCGCATTTTGTAAAAAAAATGTATGGGACGGGTTTTTTTCCTGGCCTGTATTAAGTTTTATGGCCTGAATTTAGGAAACCTGGCCTCGTCAATGGGAAAATCCCATACGTTCGAAAAGCCAGGATACCTATAATTCATTAGAAGGACGTAATTCCTATTACGTAGTAACTGTTTTTGTACTGCAGGTGGCAGTATTTATTTTTTAAAAATATATTACGGATTACCTAAGTCTCATTATCTCAGGCCTATCTCAGACATATATATTACGGCTTCTATAATTCAGTAATAAGGTTTGTAGTAGCTTAACATAGGCTAATGTCACAGCCCGTTTTACATGGCCAAAATTGTTTTTTGATCAAGTTTTTAAAGTATATTGTGTTTTTTTCTGTCTGTACATCACATATATATGTATGCAGGCATAGCCAGATGTATTTGTGCATTTACTTTTTTGTTTTTAATCTTTATTGTCTATTATCTTTAATCGATGTAGCTAACGTTTTATCATTTAGTTATGCTTAGGGAGGCCGTAATAAATAATATATATTGTGCACTTTATTGCTCAAGCTGCAGTACCTTTGTCTTCACCAACAGAGGGCAGACTGAGCTATTGGTCTCTATGGCATAGGTAGTAAAGCCGGATTATGTATTTATCATGGACTACCACAGTAGTCATTATACTTAGTGTTATAGCTGTCAAAAAAGTGACATCTTAGCATTTAGTTATACATAGGGAGGCCGTAATAAGTAATATATATTCTGCACTTTATTGCTCAAGCTGCAGTACCTTTGTCTTGACCAACAGAGGGCAGACTGAGCTATTGGTCTCTATGGCATAGGTAGTAAAGCCGGATTGTATACTTATCATGGACTACCACAGTAGTCATTATACTTAGTGTTATAGCTGTCAAAAAAGTGACATCTTATCATTTAGTTATACATAGGGAGGCCGTAATAAGTAATATATATTGCGCACTTTATTGCTCAAGCTGCAGTACCTTTGTCTTCACCAACAGAGGGCAGACTGAGCTATTGGTCTCTATGGTATAGGCAGTAAAGCCGGATTATATAGGTATGGTAGTAAGGCCGGATCCTGTATTTATCGTGGACTACCACAGTAGTCATTATACTTAGTGTTATAGCTGTCAAAAAAGTGACAGCTCGTTTTACATGACCAAAAGTGTTTTTTGATCAACTGTTTTAAGTATGTTGTGTTTTTTATGTCTGTACATTACATATGCATGTATGCAGGCATAGCCAGATGTATTTGTGCATTTATTTTTTTGTTTTTAATCTTTATTGTCTATTATCTTTATTCGATGTCGCTAACTTTTTAGCATTTAGTTATACATATGGAGGCCGTAATAAATGATATATATTGCGCACTTTATTGCTCAAGCTGCAGTACCTTTGTCTTCACCAACAGAGGGCAGACTGAGCTATTGGTCTCTATGGTATAGGCAGTAAAGCCGGATTATATAGGTATGGTAGTAAGGCCGGATCCTGTATTTATCGTGGACTACCACAGTAGTCATTATACTTAGTGTTATAGCTGTCAAAAAAGTGACAGCTCGTTTTACATGACCAAAAGTGTTTTTTGATCAACTGTTTTAAGTATGTTGTGTTTTTTATGTCTGTACATTACATATGCATGTATGCAGGCATAGCCAGATGTATTTGTGCATTTATTTTTTTGTTTTTAATCTTTATTGTCTATTATCTTTATTCGATGTCGCTAACTTTTTAGCATTTAGTTATACATATGGAGGCCGTAATAAATGATATATATTGCGCACTTTATTGCTCAAGCTGCAGTACCTTTGTCTTCACCAACAGAGGGCAGACTGAGCTATTGGTCTCTATGGTATAGGCAGTAAAGCCGGATTATATAGGTATGGTAGTAAGGCCGGATCCTGTATTTATCGTGGACTACCACAGTAGTCATTATACTTAGTGTTATAGCTGTCAAAAAAGTGACAGCTCGTTTTACATGACCAAAAGTGTTTTTTGATCAACTGTTTTAAGTATGTTGTGTTTTTTATGTCTGTACATTACATATGCATGTATGCAGGCATAGCCAGATGTATTTGTGCATTTATTTTTTTGTTTTTAATCTTTATTGTCTATTATCTTTATTCGATGTCGCTAACTTTTTAGCATTTAGTTATACATATGGAGGCCGTAATAAATGATATATATTGCGCACTTTATTGTTCAAGCTGCAGTACCTATGTCTTCACCAGTGGGGGCAGGATGACCTAATGCTCAGTTTGGGTAGGAAAGCCAGATCATATACGTATCATGGACTACCATACTACAGAGATATATATATATATTACGGACTATATTGCTCAAGCTGCAGTACCTGTGTCTTCACCAACAGAGGGCAGACTTACCTATTGTTCCCTATGACATAGTTAGTACGGCCGGATTATATAATTGTGGCAGTAAAGCCGGATCATATACTTATCATGGACTATCATACAATAAAGATATATATATATTACAGACTTTATTGCTCAAGCTGCAGTACCTATGTCTTCACCAGTGGGGGCAGGCTGACCTAATGCTCATTATGCGTAGGAAAGCCAGATCATATACGTATCATGGACTATCATACTATAGAGATATACATATGTTACGGACTTTATCGCTCAAGCTGCAGTACCTATGTCTTCACCAGTGGGGGCAGGCTGACCTAATGCTCATTATGCGTAGGAAAGCCAGATCATATACGTATCATGGACTATCATACTACAGAGATATATATATATATTACGGACTATATTGCTCAAGCTGCAGTACCTGTGTCTTCACCAACAGAGGGCAGACTTACCTATTGTTCCCTATGACATAGTTAGTAAGGCCGGATTATATAATTGTGGCAGTAAAGCCGGATCATATACTTATCATGGACTATCATACAATAAAGATATATATATATTACAGACTTTATTGCTCAAGCTGCAGTACCTATGTCTTCACCAGTGGGGGCAGGCTGACCTAATGCTCAGTATGGGTAGTAAAGCCAGATCCTATACGTATCATGGACTATCATACTATAGAGATATATATATGTTACGAACTTTATTGCTCAAGCTGCAGTACCTATGTCTTCACCAGTGGGGGCAGGCCGACCTAATGCTCAGTTTGGGTAGGAAAGCCAGATCCTATACGTATCATGGACTATCATACTATAGAGATATATATATATATATTACGGACTATATTGCTCAACCTGCAGTACCTGTGTCTTCACCAACAGAGGGCAGACTTACCTATTGTTCCCTATGACATAGTTAGTAAGGCCGGATTATATAATTGTGGCAGTAAAGCCGGATCATATACTTATCATGGACTATCATACAATAAAGATATATATATGTTACGGACTTTATTGCTCAAGCTGCAGTACCTATGTCTTCACCAGTGGGGGCAGGCTGACCTAATGCTCAGTATGGGTAGGAAAGCCAGATCATATACGTATCATGGCCTATCATACTATAGAGATATATATATATATATTACGGACTATATTGCTCAAGCTGCAGTACCTGTGTCTTCACCAACAGAGGGCAGACTTACCTATTGTTCCCTATGACATAGTTAGTAAGACCGGATAATATAATTGTGGCAGTAAAGCCGGATCATATACTTATCATGGACTATCATACAATAAAGATATATATATGTTACGGACTTTATTGCTCAAGCTGCAGTACCTATGTCTTCACCAGTGGGGGCAGGCTGACCTAATGCTCAGTATGGGTAGGAAAGCCAGATCATATACGTATCATGGACTATCATACTATAGAGATATATATATATATATTACGGACTATATTGCTCAAGCTGCAGTACCTGTGTCTTCACCAACAGAGGGCAGACTTACCTATTGTTCCCTATGACATAGTTAGTAAGGCCGGATTATATAATTGTGGCAGTAAAGCCGGATCATATACTTATCATGGACTATCATACAATAAAGATATATATATGTTACGGACTTTATTGCTCAAGCTGCAGTACCTATGTCTTCACCAGTGGGGGCAGGCTGACCTAATGCTCAGTATGGGTAGGAAAGCCAGATCATATACGTATCATGGACTATCATACTATAGAGATATATATATGTTACGAACTTTATTGCTCAAGCTGCAGTACCTATGTCTTCACCAGTGGGGGCAGGCCGACCTAATGCTCAGTTTGGGTAGGAAAGCCAGATCCTATACGTATCATGGACTATCATACTATAGAGATATATATATATATATTACGGACTATATTGCTCAAGCTGCAGTACCTGTGTCTTCACCAACAGAGGGCAGACTTACCTATTGTTCCCTATGACATAGTTAGTAAGGCCGGATTATATAATTGTGGCAGTAAAGCCGGATCATATACTTATCATGGACTATCATACAATAAAGATATATATATGTTACGGACTTTATTGCTCAAGCTGCAGTACCTATGTCTTCACCAGTGGGGGCAGGCTGACCTAATGCTCAGTTTGGGTAGGAAAGCCAGATCATATACGTATCATGGACTATCATACTACAGAGATATATATATATATATTACGGACTATATTGCTCAAGCTGCAGTACCTGTGTCTTCACCAAAAGAGGGCAGACTTACCTATTGTTCCCTATGACATAGGTAGTAAAGCCGGATTATATAATTGTGGCAGTAAAGCCGGATCATATACTTATCATGGACTATCATACAATAGAGATATATATATATTACAGACTTTATTGCTCAAGCTGCAGTACCTATGTCTTCACCAGTGGGGGCAGGCTGACCTAATGCTCAGTATGGGTAGGAAAGCCAGATCATATACGTATCATGGACTATCATACTATAGAGATATATATATGTTATGGACTTTATCGCTCAAGCTGCAGTACCTACGTCTTTACCAGTGGGGGCAGGCTGACCTAATGCTCAGTATGGGTAGTAAAGCCAGATCCTATACGTATCATGGACTATCATACTATAGAGATATATATATGTTATGGACTTTATCGCTCAAGCTGCAGCACCTATGTCTTCACCAGTGGGGGCAGGCTGACCTAATGCTCAGTTTGGGTAGGAAAGCCAGGTCCTATACGTATCATGGACTATCATACTATAGAGATGTATATATGTTACGGACTTTATCGCTCAAGCTGCAGTATCTGTGTCTTCACCAGTGGGGGCAGGCTGACCTAATGCTCAGTTAGAGGTAGAAAAACCAGATCCTACACGTATCATGGACTATCATAGTATAGAGATATATATATGTTATGGACTTTATCGCTCAAGCTGCAGTATCTGTGTCTTCACCAGTGGGGGCAGGCTGACCTAATGCTCAGTTTGGGTAGGAAAGCCAGATCCTATATGTATCATGGACTATCATAGTATAGAGATATATATATATTACAGACTTTAATGCCCAAGCTGCAGTACCTGTGTCTTCACCAGTGGGGGCAGGCTGACCTAATGCTCAGTATGGGTAGTAAAGCCAGATCCTAAACGTATCATGGACTATCATACTATAGAGATATATATATGTTATGGACTTTATCGCTCAAGCTGCAGTACCTGTGTCTTCACCAGTGGGGGCAGGCTGACCTAATGCTCAGTATGGGTAGTAAAGCCAGATCCTATACGTATCATGGACTATCATACTATAGAGATATATATATGTTACGGACTTTATCGCTCAAGCTGTAGTACCTGTCTTCACCAGTGGGGGCAGGCTAGTAAAGCCAGGACCTATACGTATCATTGACTATCATACTTTAGAGATATATATGTTACGGACTTTATCGCTCAAGCTGCAGTACCTGTCTTCACCAGTGGGGGCAGGCTAGTAAAGCCAGATCCTATACGTATCATGGACTATCATAGTATAGAGATATATATATGTTACGGACTTTATTGCTCAAGCTGCAGTACCTATGTGTTCACCAGTGGGGGCAGGCTGACCTAATGCTCAGTATGGGTAGTAAAGCCAGATCATATACGTATCATGGACTATCATACTATAGAGATATATATATATATTACGGACTTTATTGCTCAAGCTGCAGTACCTGTGTTATCACCAATAGGGGCAGGCTGGGCAGGGGCACATCTTATAGATAGGTATTACGGACTGTCTCGTATTGGACTCTAAAATCGCATCCCCTATATAGGCATTACGGACCACCTCATTCTAGGTTCACAGGCCTGATGGCTGACTAGGCCTCAAACAAACATGAGGGGGCATCACAGCAGAGCCCTACGAGCTAGGGGTCTGAGATTCGGCACGCATAAACTGGACGTATGTCCGGACAAGTTTGCCAAGTTTCAAGAATGCAGCAGTTACAGAACATGTGTGGGGCCCATGTAGGTTTACATTTTAAATCACTTTTAAGCGCTAAAGTGGCAGGTAACCTGAGGGGGTCCGGCAGCTGAACCGTGTGAGCTAGGGGCTTGAAATTTCACACAGATAAACTAGTTTCATGTATGAATAAGTGTGCCAAGTTTCATTAGCGCAGCCCTTACCACTTAGCCGCAGTGGGCTTTAGAATTTGCCAAGTTAGGCAATGCAGGCGAATGGAGACATTAAAAACTAGGCCTCAAACGAAGCTGACCGGCCGCTACGGCCGAACCGTACGAGCTAGGGCTCTGAAATTCGGCGTGCTCATACTAGATATAAGCATCAATTGACGTGCCAAGTTTCAAGAAAGCAGCACATACAGAACAAGTTTGCGGGCCATGTAGGTTTACATTTTAAATTGCTTTTAAGCGCTAAAGTGGCGGGTGACCTGAGGGGGTCCTGCAGCTGAACCGTGTGGGCTAGGGGCTTGAAATTTCACACAGATAAACTACTTACTGGTATAAATAAGTGTGCCAAGTTTCATTAGTGCAGCCCTTACCACTGAGCCGCAGTGGACCTTTAAATTTGCTAACATAGGCAATGTTAAGTCAATGGAGACATTAAAAACTAGGCCTCAAACGAAGCTGACCGGCCGCTACGGCCGAACCGTACGAGCTAGGGCTCTGAAATTCGGCGTGCTCATACTAGATATAAGTATGAATTAAGGTTCCAAGTTTCAAGAATGCAGCTCGTACAGAACACGTTTGGGGGCCATGTAGGTTTACATTTTAAATCCCTTTGAAGCGCTAAAGTGGCGGGTAACCTGAGGGGGTCCTGCAGCTGAACCGTGTGGGCTAGGGGCTTGAAATTTCACACAGATAAACTACTTACTGGTATGAATAAGTGTGCCAAGTTTCATTAGCGCAGCCCTTACCACTGAGCCGCAGTGGACCTTTAAATTTGCTAACATAGGCAATGTTAAGTCAATGGAGACATTAAAAACTAGGCCTCAAACGAAGCTGACCAGCCGCTACGGCCGAACCGTACGAGCTAGGGCTCTGAAATTCGGCGTGCTCATACTCGATATAAGTATGAATTGACCTGCCAAGTTTCAAGAAAGCAGCACATACAGAACACGTTTGGGGGTCATGTACGTTTACATTTAAATCCCTTTTAGGCGCTCAAGCCGCATCCCCTATATAGGCATTACGGACTACCTCATTCTAGGTTCACAGGCCTGAGGGCTGACTAGGCCTCAAACAAACATGAGGGGGCGTCACGACGGAGCCCTACGAGCTAGGATTCTGAAATTCGGCACGCGTAAACTCGACGTGCGTCCGGACAAGCGTGCCGAGTTTCCAGAACGCAGCTCTTACAGAACAGTTTTAATCGACCCTCAGATTCAGCGAGGTCGGCAATGTTAAGTGAATGGAGGCACCGCGTATGTCATTTGAAGTGTAGGAGTGGCCTAGGAAGATGATTCAAAATGTTCCTGAGACTAGACAGTCTGCTCTTTAAATCACCCAATACATGTCCATTAAAATTATGCCTTCTTAATTAGATTCTAACAGGCTTTAAATGTGAGAGGCTGCATCTCTTTGACTAGGCCTCAAACTACCTTCAGGGGGCGCCACGGCGCAGCCGTATGAGCTAGGGGCCTGAGATTTGGCACGCATAAACTAGATATGTCTCTGGACAAGTGTGTCAAGTTTCATGACTCTAGATATGACAGAACATATTTTATTGGCCCTCAAAGTCAGTGAGGTCGCCAATGTTAAGTGAATGGAGGCACCCCACCTGTCATTTGACAGGCCATAACTCCATGTAGGAGTGGCCTAGGAAGATGGTTCAAAGTGTTCCTGAAACTAGACCATCTGCTCTGTAAATCACCCATAACATGTCTGTGACGATTATGCTTCTTTAATTGATTAATTTAGCTTTCAAATCGGAGGAGCATATTTTGACTGCAATTTCCTCTGTCTGGCCAAAAAATGCCTGTGTGTGCCTAGACCCACAACCCCATACTGAAAGCTTGCTGCAGCCGAGAGGGGCCTCTCTTGGAAATCAGCTCATAACTGCAGTTCCCTTTGAGCTAGAGGACTGAAATTTGGGACAATGATAGGGGAGGGTGGTCTGCACCAGTGACCCAAATTTGGGGGGTCTATGCCACACGGGATGGTTTTTATTAACCCTTTAGTGTCTGGTGGTCTCACGGCCGGCCCGTGTGAGCTAGAAGTCTGAAATTTGGCACGGTGGAGCAAGGCAAATTGGGAAATCACGTACTGAACTTTTACGAGCGCAGCCCTCACCAAAGGCCCGCAAATCACACGAAGGCACCTGCACCCTCAGCCGTGTGATAGAGACGGCTGGATTTTCTCCTGCATACACTAGGGACATGGACAAACACACCTGTAAAGTTTCATGCATGTACACCTCATAGAAGAGTTTTTATTGGCCCTCAAAGTCAGTGAGGTCGCCAATGTTAAGTGAATGGAGGCACCCCACCTGTCATTTGACAGGCCATAACTCTGTGTAGCAGTGACCTAGGAAGACCATTCAAAGTGTTCCTGAAACTAGACAGTATGCTCTTTAAATCACCCGATACATGTCTGTTACGATTATGCCTCCTTAATTTGATTACAGCCTGTCTTTTTATGGTGAGCGGCCGCATTTCTTCCAAATAGGCCTCAAACTGACCTAGAGGGGGGGTCACGACCCATCCATACGAGCCAGCGGTCTGAAATCCGGCACGCACGTACTACGTATTTGTATGAACCAAAGTCCCGAGTTTCGTGACCGCAGCTCTTAGAGAACATGTCTGCTGGACCTGTGAACTTACGTTTTAATAGGCCTTTAAGGGGAAAAGGGGCAAGGTCACTTGAGGGGGTCTTTTGGCTGAACCCTGTGACCTAGGGGGCTGAAATTTGGTGAGGAGATGCGCGACACATACCCAGTGAAGTGTTTACAGTATCATAGGTGCAGACCTGACAGAAATAAAGTTATTCACTTCCAAAGAAAAAAGTGATTTCAGGCATAGGGATTACGGATACGGTAACTGGGAATATTAACGGTCACTGAGAGTGGCAGCTGGCGGTTGCCTAGGCAACGGCACGTCTCTCAGCGCAAATCGATACAAAAAAGTAACACTCTGTGGAGAGAGGGTGTGGCACTGCAAGTAATATGCTGCCTTAGTGTAGGCTTGACAGAAACAGCCTGGTAAACTTTAAAACGTCACAAGTCCACAGAGGAGAAAGCTAAGTGGACGATTCAAAAATTCATGTCAAAGCACACATGCTCCACATTAAAATCAAATATTGTTTTACTTTCAAAATATAATTATTTTAAGCATAGGGATTTCGGATTCCCTTAGTCTGAATGTCATTGGTCACTGAGATCAGCAGGTCACCGTTGTCTAGGCAACACAGATAAACTAGATGGATGAATAAATCAGTGTGCCGATACCTGTGTCTTCACCAATAGGGGCAGGCTGGGCAGGGGCACATCTCATAGATAGGTATTACGGACTGTCTCATTATGGACTCTTAAGCCGCATCCCCTATATAGGCATTACGGACTACCTCATTCTAGGTTCACAGGCCTGATGGCTGACTAGGCCTCAAACAAACATGAGGGGGCGTCACAGCAGAGCCCTACGAGCTAGGGCTCTGAAATTCGGCGTGCACATACTAGATATGAGTATCAATTAACCTGCCATGTTTCAAGAATGCAGCAGTCACAGAACATGTGTGGGGGCCATGTAGGTTTACATTTTAAATCCCTTTTAAGCGCTAAAGTGGCAGGTAACCTGAGGGGGTCCGGCAGCTGAACCGTGTGAGCTAGGGGCTTGAAATTTCACACAGATAAACTAGTTACAGGTATGAATAAGTGTGCCAAGTTTCATTAGCGCAGCTCTTACCACTCAGCCGCAGTGGGCTTTAGAGTTTGCTAACTTAGGCAATATATGCCAATGGGAAGAAATCAGACTAGGCCTCAAACGAAGCTGACCGGCCGCTACGGCCGAACCGTACGAGCTAGGGCTCTGAAATTCGGCGTGCTCATACTAGATATAAGTATGAATTGACGTCCCAAGTTTCAAGAAAGCAGCACATACAGAACAAGTTTGGGGGGCCATGTAGTTTTACATTTTCATTAGCTTTTAAGCGCTAATGTGGCGGGTAACCTGAGGGGGTCCTGCAGCTGAACCGTGTGGGCTAGGGGCTTGAAATTTCACACAGATAAACTAGTTGCATGTATGAATAAGTGTGCCAAGTTTCATTAGCGCAGCCCTTACCACTGAGCCGCAGTGGACCTTTAAATTTGCTAACATAGGCAATGTTAAGTCAATGGAGACATTAAAAACTAGGCCTCAAACGAAGCTGACCGGCCGCTACGGCCGAACCGTACGAGCTAGGGCTCTGAAATTCGGCGTGCTAATACTCAATATAAGTCTGAATTGACGTGCCAAGTTTCAAGAAAGCAGCACATATATAACACGTTTGGGGGCCATGTAGGTTTACATTTAAATCCCTTTTAGGCGCTCAAGCCGCATCCCCTATATAGGCATTACGGACTACCTCATTCTAGGTTCACAGGCCTGAGGGCTGACTAGGCCTCAAACAAACATGAGGGGGCGTCACGACGGAGCCCTACGAGCTGGGATTCTGAAATTCGGCACGCGTAAACTCGACGTGCGTCCGGACAAGCGTGCCGAGTTTCCAGAACGCAGCTCTTACAGAACAGTTTTAATCGACCCTCAGATTCAGCGAGGTCGGCAATGTTAAGTGAATGGAGGCACCGCGTATGTCATTTGAAGTGTAGGAGTGGCCTAGGAAGATGATTCAAAATGTTCCTGAGACTAGACAGTCTGCTCTTTAAATCACCCAATACATGTCCATTAAAATTATGCCTTCTTAATTAGATTCTAACAGGCTTTAAATGTGAGAGGCTGCATCTCTTTGACTAGGCCTCAAACTACCTTCAGGGGGCGCCACGGCGCAGCCGTATGAGCTAGGGGCCTGAGATTTGGCACGCATAAACTAGATATGTCTCTGGACAAGTGTGCCAAGTTTCATGACTCTAGATATGACAGAACAGTTTTTATTGGCCCTCAAAGTCAGTGAGGTCGCCAATGTTAAGTGAATGGAGGCACCCCACCTGTCATTTGACAGGCCATAACTCCATGTAGGAGTGGCCTAGGAAGATGGTTCAAAGTGTTCCTGAAACTAGACCGTCTGCTCTGTAAATCACCCATAACATGTCTGTGACGATTATGCTTCTTTAATTGATTAATTTAGCTTTCAAATCGGAGGAGCATATTTTGACTGCGATTTCCTCTGTCTGGCCAAAAAATGCCTGTGTGTGCCTAGACCCACAACCCCATACTGAAAGCTTGCTGCAGCCGAGAGGGGCCTCTCTTGGAAATCAGCTCATAACTGCAGTTCCCTTTGAGCTAGAGGACTGAAATTTGGGACAATGATAGGGGAGGGTGGTCTGCACCAGTGACCAAAATTTGGGGGGTCTATGCCACACGGGATGGTTTTTATTAACCCTTTAGTGTCTGGTGGTCTCACGGCCGGCCCGTGTGAGCTAGAAGTCTGAAATTTGGCACGGTGGAGCAAGGCAAATTGGGAAATCACGTACTGAACTTTTACGAGCGCAGCCCTCACCAAAGGCCCGCAAATCACACGAAGGCACCTGCACCCTCAGCCGTGTGATAGAGACGGCTGGATTTTCTCCTGCATACACTAGGGACATGGACAAACACACCTCTAAAGTTTCATGCATGTACACCTCATAGAAGAGTTTTTATTGGCCCTCAAAGTCAGTGAGGTCGCCAATGTTAAGTGAATGGAGGCACCCCACCTGTCATTTGACAGGCCATAACTCTGTGTAGCAGTGACCTAGGAAGACCGTTCAAAGTCTTCCTGAAACTAGACAGTATGCTCTTTAAATCAACCAATACATGTCTGTTACGATTATGCCTCCTTAATTTGATTACAGCCTGTCTTTTTATGGTGAGCGGCCGCATTTCTTCCGAATAGGCCTCAAACTGACCTAGGGGGGGGGTCACGGCCCATCCATACGAGCCAGCGGTCTGAAATTCGGCACGCGCGTACTACGTATTTGTATGAATCGAAGTCCCGAGTTTCGTGCGCGCAGCTCTTAGAGAACATGTCTGGTGGACCTGTGAACTTACGTTTTAATAGGCCTTTAAGGGGAAAAGGGGCAAGGTCACTTGAGGGGGTCTTTTGGCTGAACCCTGTGACCTAGGGGGCTGAAATTTGGCGAGGAGATGCGCGACACATACCCAGTGAAGTGTTTACAGTATCATAGGTGCAGACCTGACAGAAGTAAAGTTATTCACTTCCAAAGAAAAAAGTGATTTCAGGCATAGGGATTACGGATACGGTAACTGGGAATATTAAGGGTCACTGAGAGTGGCAGTTGGCGGTTGCCTAGGCAATGGCACGTCTCAGCGCAAATCGATACAAAAAAGTTACACTCTGTGGAGAGAGGGTGTGGCGCTGCAAGTAATATGCTGCCTTAGTGTAGGCTTGACAGAAACAGCCTGGTAAACTTTAAAACATCACAAGTCCACAGAGGAGAAAGCTAAGTGGACGATTCAAAATTCATGTCAAAGCACACATGCCCCACATTAAAATCAAATATTGTTTTACTTTCAAAATATAATTATTTTAAGCATAGGGATTTCGGATTCCCTTAGTCTGAATATCATTGGTCACTGAGATCAGCAGGTCACCGTTGTCAAGGCAACACAGATAAACTAGATGGACGAATAAATCAGTGTGCCGATACCTGTGTCTTCACCAATAGGGGCAGGCTGGGCAGAGGCACATCTCATAGATAGGTATTACGGACTGTCTCATTATGGACTCTAAAGCCGCATCCCCTATATAGGCATTACGGACTACCTCATTCTAGGTTCACAGGCCTGATGGCTGACTAGGCCTCAAACAAACATGAGGGGGCGTCACAGCAGAGCCCTACGAGCTAGGGCTCTGAAATTCGGCGTGCACATACTAGATATGAGTATCAATTAACCTGCCATGTTTCAAGAATGCAGCAGTCACAGAACATGTGTGGGGGCCATGTAGGTTTACATTTTAAATCCCTTTTAAGCGCTAAAGTGGCAGGTAACCTGAGGGGGTCCGGCAGCTGAACCGTGTGAGCTAGGGGCTTGAAATTTCACACAGATAAACTAGTTACAGGTATGAATAAGTGTGCCAAGTTTCATTAGCGCAGCTCTTACCACTCAGCCGCAGTGGGCTTTAGAGTTTGCTAACTTAGGCAATATATGCCAATGGGAAGAAATCAGACTAGGCCTCAAACGAAGCTGACCGGCCGCTACGGCCGAACCGTACGAGCTAGGGCTCTGAAATTCGGCGTGCTCATACTAGATATAAGTATGAATTGACGTCCCAAGTTTCAAGAAAGCAGCACATACAGAACAAGTTTGGGGGGCCATGTAGTTTTACATTTTCATTAGCTTTTAAGCGCTAATGTGGCGGGTAACCTGAGGGGGTCCTGCAGCTGAACCGTGTGGGCTAGGGGCTTGAAATTTCACACAGATAAACTAGTTGCATGTATGAATAAGTGTGCCAAGTTTCATTAGCGCAGCCCTTACCACTGAGCCGCAGTGGACCTTTAAATTTGCTAACATAGGCAATGTTAAGTCAATGGAGACATTAAAAACTAGGCCTCAAACGAAGCTGACCGGCCGCTACGGCCGAACCGTACGAGCTAGGGCTCTGAAATTCGGCGTGCTAATACTCAATATAAGTCTGAATTGACGTGCCAAGTTTCAAGAAAGCAGCACATATATAACACGTTTGGGGGCCATGTAGGTTTACATTTAAATCCCTTTTAGGCGCTCAAGCCGCATCCCCTATATAGGCATTACGGACTACCTCATTCTAGGTTCACAGGCCTGAGGGCTGACTAGGCCTCAAACAAACATGAGGGGGCGTCACGACGGAGCCCTACGAGCTGGGATTCTGAAATTCGGCACGCGTAAACTCGACGTGCGTCCGGACAAGCGTGCCGAGTTTCCAGAACGCAGCTCTTACAGAACAGTTTTAATCGACCCTCAGATTCAGCGAGGTCGGCAATGTTAAGTGAATGGAGGCACCGCGTATGTCATTTGAAGTGTAGGAGTGGCCTAGGAAGATGATTCAAAATGTTCCTGAGACTAGACAGTCTGCTCTTTAAATCACCCAATACATGTCCATTAAAATTATGCCTTCTTAATTAGATTCTAACAGGCTTTAAATGTGAGAGGCTGCATCTCTTTGACTAGGCCTCAAACTACCTTCAGGGGGCGCCACGGCGCAGCCGTATGAGCTAGGGGCCTGAGATTTGGCACGCATAAACTAGATATGTCTCTGGACAAGTGTGCCAAGTTTCATGACTCTAGATATGACAGAACAGTTTTTATTGGCCCTCAAAGTCAGTGAGGTCGCCAATGTTAAGTGAATGGAGGCACCCCACCTGTCATTTGACAGGCCATAACTCCATGTAGGAGTGGCCTAGGAAGATGGTTCAAAGTGTTCCTGAAACTAGACCGTCTGCTCTGTAAATCACCCATAACATGTCTGTGACGATTATGCTTCTTTAATTGATTAATTTAGCTTTCAAATCGGAGGAGCATATTTTGACTGCGATTTCCTCTGTCTGGCCAAAAAATGCCTGTGTGTGCCTAGACCCACAACCCCATACTGAAAGCTTGCTGCAGCCGAGAGGGGCCTCTCTTGGAAATCAGCTCATAACTGCAGTTCCCTTTGAGCTAGAGGACTGAAATTTGGGACAATGATAGGGGAGGGTGGTCTGCACCAGTGACCAAAATTTGGGGGGTCTATGCCACACGGGATGGTTTTTATTAACCCTTTAGTGTCTGGTGGTCTCACGGCCGGCCCGTGTGAGCTAGAAGTCTGAAATTTGGCACGGTGGAGCAAGGCAAATTGGGAAATCACGTACTGAACTTTTACGAGCGCAGCCCTCACCAAAGGCCCGCAAATCACACGAAGGCACCTGCACCCTCAGCCGTGTGATAGAGACGGCTGGATTTTCTCCTGCATACACTAGGGACATGGACAAACACACCTCTAAAGTTTCATGCATGTACACCTCATAGAAGAGTTTTTATTGGCCCTCAAAGTCAGTGAGGTCGCCAATGTTAAGTGAATGGAGGCACCCCACCTGTCATTTGACAGGCCATAACTCTGTGTAGCAGTGACCTAGGAAGACCGTTCAAAGTCTTCCTGAAACTAGACAGTATGCTCTTTAAATCAACCAATACATGTCTGTTACGATTATGCCTCCTTAATTTGATTACAGCCTGTCTTTTTATGGTGAGCGGCCGCATTTCTTCCGAATAGGCCTCAAACTGACCTAGGGGGGGGGTCACGGCCCATCCATACGAGCCAGCGGTCTGAAATTCGGCACGCGCGTACTACGTATTTGTATGAATCGAAGTCCCGAGTTTCGTGCGCGCAGCTCTTAGAGAACATGTCTGGTGGACCTGTGAACTTACGTTTTAATAGGCCTTTAAGGGGAAAAGGGGCAAGGTCACTTGAGGGGGTCTTTTGGCTGAACCCTGTGACCTAGGGGGCTGAAATTTGGCGAGGAGATGCGCGACACATACCCAGTGAAGTGTTTACAGTATCATAGGTGCAGACCTGACAGAAGTAAAGTTATTCACTTCCAAAGAAAAAAGTGATTTCAGGCATAGGGATTACGGATACGGTAACTGGGAATATTAAGGGTCACTGAGAGTGGCAGTTGGCGGTTGCCTAGGCAATGGCACGTCTCAGCGCAAATCGATACAAAAAAGTTACACTCTGTGGAGAGAGGGTGTGGCGCTGCAAGTAATATGCTGCCTTAGTGTAGGCTTGACAGAAACAGCCTGGTAAACTTTAAAACATCACAAGTCCACAGAGGAGAAAGCTAAGTGGACGATTCAAAATTCATGTCAAAGCACACATGCCCCACATTAAAATCAAATATTGTTTTACTTTCAAAATATAATTATTTTAAGCATAGGGATTTCGGATTCCCTTAGTCTGAATATCATTGGTCACTGAGATCAGCAGGTCACCGTTGTCAAGGCAACACAGATAAACTAGATGGACGAATAAATCAGTGTGCCGATACCTGTGTCTTCACCAATAGGGGCAGGCTGGGCAGAGGCACATCTCATAGATAGGTATTACGGACTGTCTCATTATGGACTCTAAAGCCGCATCCCCTATATAGGCATTACGGACTACCTCATTCTAGGTTCACAGGCCTGATGGCTGACTAGGCCTCAAACAAACATGAGGGGGCGTCACAGCAGAGCCCTACGAGCTAGGGCTCTGAAATTCGGCGTGCACATACTAGATATGAGTATCAATTAACCTGCCATGTTTCAAGAATGCAGCAGTCACAGAACATGTGTGGGGGCCATGTAGGTTTACATTTTAAATCCCTTTTAAGCGCTAAAGTGGCAGGTAACCTGAGGGGGTCCGGCAGCTGAACCGTGTGAGCTAGGGGCTTGAAATTTCACACAGATAAACTAGTTACAGGTATGAATAAGTGTGCCAAGTTTCATTAGCGCAGCTCTTACCACTCAGCCGCAGTGGGCTTTAGAGTTTGCTAACTTAGGCAATATATGCCAATGGGAAGAAATCAGACTAGGCCTCAAACGAAGCTGACCGGCCGCTACGGCCGAACCGTACGAGCTAGGGCTCTGAAATTCGGCGTGCTCATACTAGATATAAGTATGAATTGACGTGCCAAGTTTCAAGAAAGCAGCACATACAGAACAAGTTTGGGGGGCCATGTAGTTTTACATTTTAATTAGCTTTTAAGCGCTAATGTGGCGGGTAACCTGAGGGGGTCCTGCAGCTGAACCGTGTGGGCTAGGGGCTTGAGATTTCACACAGATAAACTAGTTGCATGTATGAATAAGTGTGCCAAGTTTCATTAGCACAGCTCTTACCACTCAGCCGCAGTGGGCTTTAGAGTTTGCCAAGTTAGGCAATGCAAGCGAATGGAGACATTAAAAACTAGGCCTCAAACGAAGCTGACCGGCCGCTACGGCCGAACCGTACGAGCTAGGGCTCTGAAATTCGGCGTGCTCATACTAGATACAATTATGAATTGACGTGCCAAGTTTCAAGAAAGCAGCACATACAGGACAAGTTTGCGGGCCATGTAGGTATACATTTTAAATCGCTTTTAAGCGCTAAAGTGGCGGGTAACCTGAGGGGGTCCTGCAGCTGAACCGTGTGGGCTAGGGGCTTGAAATTTCACACAGATAAACTACTTACTGGTATGAATAAGTGTGCCAAGTTTCATTAGCGCAGCCCTTACCACTGAGCCGCAGTGGACCTTTAAATTTGCTAACATAGGCAATGTTAAGTCAATGGAGACATTAAAAACTAGGCCTCAAACGAAGCTGACCGGCCGCTACGGCCTAACCGTACGCGCTAGGGCTCTGAAATTCGGCGTGCTCATACTCGATATAAGTATGAATTGACCTGCCAAGTTTCAAGAAAGCAGCACATACATAACACGTTTGGGGGCCATGTACGTTTACATTTAAATCCCTTTTAGGCGCTCAAGCCGCATCCCCTATATAGGCATTACGGACTACCTCATTCTAGGTTCACAGGCCTGAGGGCTGACTAGGCCTCAAACAAACATGAGGGGGCGTCACGACGGAGCCCTACGAGCTAGGATTCTGAAATTCGGCACGCGTAAACTCGACGTGCGTCCGGACAAGCGTGCCGAGTTTCCAGAACGCAGCTCTTACAGAACAGTTTTAATCGACCCTCAGATTCAGCGAGGTCGGCAATGTTAAGTGAATGGAGGCACCGCGTATGTCATTTGAAGTGTAGGAGTGGCCTAGGAAGATGATTCAAAATGTTCCTGAGACTAGACAGTCTGCTCTTTAAATCACCCAATACATGTCCATTAAAATTATGCCTTCTTAATTAGATTCTAACAGGCTTTAAATGTGAGAGGCTGCATCTCTTTGACTAGGCCTCAAACTACCTTCAGGGGGCGCCACGGCGCAGCCGTATGAGCTAGGGGCCTGAGATTTGGCATGCATAAACTAGATATGTCTCTGGACAAGTGTGCCAAGTTTCATGACTCTAGATATGACAGAACAGTTTTTATTGGCCCTCAAAGTCAGTGAGGTCGCCAATGTTAAGTGAATGGAGGCACCCCACCTGTCATTTGACAGGCCATAACTCCATGTAGGAGTGGCCTAGGAAGATGGTTCAAAGTGTTCCTGAAACTAGACCGTCTGCTCTGTAAATCACCCATAACATGTCTGTGACGATTATGCTTCTTTAATTGATTAATTTAGCTTTCAAATCGGAGGAGCATATTTTGACTGCGATTTCCTCTGTCTGGCCAAAAAATGCCTGTGTGTGCCTAGACCCACAACCCCATACTGAAAGCTTGCTGCAGCCGAGAGGGGCCTCTCTTGGAAATCAGCTCATAACTGCAGTTCCCTTTGAGCTAGAGGACTGAAATTTGGGACAATGATAGGGGAGGGTGGTCTGCACCAGTGACCAAAATTTGGGGGGTCTATGCCACACGGGATGGTTTTTATTAACCCTTTAGTGTCTGGTGGTCTCACGGCCGGCCCGTGTGAGCTAGAAGTCTGAAATTTGGCACGGTGGAGCAAGGCAAATTGGGAAATCACGTACTGAACTTTTACGAGCGCAGCCCTCACCAAAGGCCCGCAAATCACACGAAGGCACCTGCACCCTCAGCCGTGTGATAGAGACGGCTGGATTTTCTCCTGCATACACTAGGGACATGGACAAACACACCTCTAAAGTTTCATGCATGTACACCTCATAGAAGAGTTTTTATTGGCCCTCAAAGTCAGTGAGGTCGCCAATGTTAAGTGAATGGAGGCACCCCACCTGTCATTTGACAGGCCATAACTCTGTGTAGCAGTGACCTAGGAAGACCATTCAAAGTGTTCCTGAAACTAGACAGTATGCTCTTTAAATCACCCGATACATGTCTGTTACGATTATGCCTCCTTAATTTGATTACAGCCTGTCTTTTTATGGTGAGCGGCCGCATTTCTTCCAAATAGGCCTCAAACTGACCTAGAGGGGGGGTCACGACCCATCCATACGAGCCAGCGGTCTGAAATCCGGCACGCACGTACTACGTATTTGTATGAACCAAAGTCCCGAGTTTCGTGACCGCAGCTCTTAGAGAACATGTCTGCTGGACCTGTGAACTTACGTTTTAATAGGCCTTTAAGGGGAAAAGGGGCAAGGTCACTTGAGGGGGTCTTTTGGCTGAACCCTGTGACCTAGGGGGCTGAAATTTGGTGAGGAGATGCGCGACACATACCCAGTGAAGTGTTTACAGTATCATAGGTGCAGACCTGACAGAAATAAAGTTATTCACTTCCAAAGAAAAAAGTGATTTCAGGCATAGGGATTACGGATACGGTAACTGGGAATATTAACGGTCACTGAGAGTGGCAGCTGGCGGTTGCCTAGGCAACGGCACGTCTCTCAGCGCAAATCGATACAAAAAAGTAACACTCTGTGGAGAGAGGGTGTGGCACTGCAAGTAATATGCTGCCTTAGTGTAGGCTTGACAGAAACAGCCTGGTAAACTTTAAAACGTCACAAGTCCACAGAGGAGAAAGCTGGGCAGATAATAGGGCAGACAATAGGGGCAGGCTGGGCAGAGGCACATCTCATAGATAGGTATTACGGACTGTCTCATTATGGACTCTAAAGCCGCATCCCCTATATAGGCATTACGGACTACCTCATTCTAGGTTCACAGGCCTGATGGCTGACTAGGCCTCAAACAAACATGAGGGGGCGTCACAGCAGAGCCCTACGAGCTAGGGGTCTGAGATTCGGCACGCATAAACTGGACGTATGTCCGGACAAGTTTGCCAAGTTTCAAGAATGCAGCAGTTACAGAACATGTGTGGGGGCCATGTAGGTTTACATTTTAAATCACTTTTAAGTGCTAAAGTGGCAGGTAACCTGAGGGGGTCCGGCAGCTGAACCGTGTGAGCTAGGGGCTTGAAATTTCACACAGATAAACTAGTTTCATGTATGAATAAGTGTGCCAAGTTTCATTAGCGCAGCCCTTACCACTTAGCCGCAGTGGGCTTTAGAATTTGCCAAGTTAGGCAATGCAGGCGAATGGAGACATTAAAAACTAGGCCTCAAACGAAGCTGACCGGCCGCTACGGCTGAACCGTACGAGCTAGGGCTCTGAAATTCGGCGTGCTCGTACTAGATATAAGTATGAATTGACTGGCCAAGTTTCAAGAATGCAGCACTCACAGAACACGTTTGTGGGCCATGTAGGTTTACATTTTAAATCGCTTTTAAGCGCTAAAGTGGCAGGTAACCTGAGGGGGTCCGGCAGCTGAACCGTGTGAGCTAGGGGCTTGAAATTTCACACAGATAAACTAGTTACAGGTATGAATAAGTGTGCCAAGTTTCATTAGCACAGCTCTTACCACTCAGCCGCAGTGGGCTTTAGAGTTTGCTAACTTTGGCGGTATATGCCAATGCGAAGAAATCAGACTAGGCCTCAAACGAAGCTGACCGGCCGCTACGGCCGAACCGTACGAGCTAGGGCTCTGAAATTCGGCGCACTCATACTAGATATAAGTATTAATTAACGTGCCAAGTTTCAAGAATGCAGCACTTACAGAACACGTTTGGAGGCCATGTAGGTTTACATTTTAATTAGCTACTGTTCGTTGCTGAGGCCGCATGTCATAGCTATAGGTAAAGTGCCCCCTACTGTTCATTGCTGAGGCCTCATCCCCTACATACACATGACGGATCCCCTACATAGATGTGACGGATCCCCTACTGCTCATTGCTGAGGCCGCATCCCCTACATAGACATGAGGTATTCCCTAAGGTTCATTGCTGAGGCCGCATCCCCTACATACACATGAGGGATTCCCTACTGCTTGCCGCTGAGGCCGCATCCCCTACATAGACATGAGGTATTCCCTAAGGTTCATTGCTGAGGCCGCACCTCCTACATACAGATGATGGATCACCTACTGTTTGTTGCTGTCATAATTAAGGATAACGTGCCCCCTACTGTTGATAGTTGAGGCTGCATCTTCTACATACAGATGACAGATCCCCTACTGTTCATTGCTGAGGCCGCATCCCCTACATACACATGAGGGATTCCCTACTGCTTGTTGCTGAGGCCACATCCCCTACATAGACATGAGGGATTCCCTAAGGTTCATTGCTGAGGCCGCATCCCCTACATACACATGAGGGATTCCCTACTGCTTGTTGCTGAGGCCACATCCCCTACATAGGCATGAGTGATCCCCTAGGGTTCATTAATGAGGTCGCATCCCCTACATATGGATAACAGATTGCCTACCTTTTTGTGTTTCTTGTTCATTGTTCATGACAAAGTGAAAAATTGACAAAGTGTCAAAATGAGATTGTGAGAGATTACAGATTACCTAGGAAGACTGCTTCAGTTATATTACAGATATCCTCAAAAGTCTCCTAACAGTTGTTACAGATTACATCAATATGGTAACCCTAGGCCAGATTTCCTAACGGTCATTACAGATTGCATCAATAGGCTAACCCTAGGCCAGGTCCCCTAACAGTTATTACGGCTTACATCAACAGGCTAACCCTAGGCCAGATTCTCTAACAGTTATTACGGATTGCATCAATATGGTAACCCTAGGCCAGAGTCCCTAACAGTTATTACGGATTGCATCAATAGGCTAACCCTAGGCCTGATTCCCTAACAGTTATTACGGATTGCATCAATAGGCTAACCGTAGGCAAGATGTCACAAGAGGTATTATTTGGACTTATGCAACAGATATCTTAACAGTCATTACGGATTGCATCAATAGGCTAACCCTAGGCCAGATTCTCTAACAGTTATTACAGATTGCATCAATAGGCTAACCCTAGGCCTGATTCCCTAACAGTTATTACGGATTGCATCAATAGGCTAACCCTAGGCCAGACCCCCTAAGAGTTATTACGGATTGCATCAATATGGTAACCCTAGGCCAGATTCCCTAACAGTTATTACGGATTGCATCAATAGGCTAACCCTAGGCCAGATGTCACAACAGGTATTATTTGGACATGCAACAGATATTGTAACAGTTATTACGGATTGCATCAATAGGCTAACCCTAGGCCAGATATCGTAACAGTTATTACGGATTGCATAAATAGGCTAACCCTAGGCCAGATATCATAACAGTTATTACGGATTGCATCAATAGGCTAACCCTAGGCCTGATTCCCTAACAGTTATTACGGATTGCATCAATAGGCTAACCCTAGGCCAGATGTCACAAGAGGTATTATTTGGACATGCAACAGATATTGTAACAGTTATTACGGATTGCATCAATAGGCTAACCCTAGGCCAGATATCCTAACAGTTATTACGGATTGCATCAATAGGCTAACCCTAGGCCAGATTTCCTAACAGATATTACGAATTGCATCAATAGGCTAACCCTAGGCCGGATTGCCTAAGAGTTATTACGAATTGCATCAATAGGCTAACCCTAGGCCAGATATCCTAACAGTTATTACAGATTGCATCAATAGGCTAACCCTAGGCCAGATTCCCTAACAGTTATTACGGATTGCATCAATAGGCTAACCCTAGGCCACATGTCACAACAGGTATTATTTGGACATGCAACAGATATTGTAACAGTTATTACGGATTGCATCAATAGGCTAACCCTAGGCCAGATATCCTAACAGTTATTACGGATTGCATCAATAGGCTAACCCTAGGCCAGATTTCCTAACAGATATTACGAATTGCATCAATAGGCTAACCCTAGGCCGGATTCCCTAAGAGTTATTACGAATTGCATCAATAGGCTAACCCTAGGCCAGATATCCTAACAGTTATTACGGATTGCATCAATAGGCTAACCCTAGGCCTGATTCCCTAACAGTTATTACGGATTGCATCAATAGGCTAACCGTAGGCAAGATGTCACAAGAGGTATTATTTGGACTTATGCAACAGATATCTTAACAGTCATTACGGATTGCATCAATAGGCTAACCCTAGGCCAGATTCTCTAACAGTTATTACAGATTGCATCAATAGGCTAACCCTAGGCCTGATTCCCTAACAGTTATTACGGATTGCATCAATAGGCTAACCCTAGGCCAGATATCCTAACAGTTATTACGGATTGCATCAATAGGCTAACCCTAGGCCAGACCCCCTAAGAGTTATTACGGATTGCATCAATATGGTAACCGTAGGCCAGATTCCCTAACAGTTATTACGGATTGCATCAATAGGCTAACCCTAGGCCAGATGTCACAACAGGTATTATTTGGACATGCAACAGATATTGTAACAGTTATTACGGATTGCATCAATAGGCTAACCCTAGGCCAGATATCGTAACAGTTATTACGGATTGCATAAATAGGCTAACCCTAGGCCAGATATCATAACAGTTATTACGGATTGCATCAATAGGCTAACCCTAGGCCTGATTCCCTAACAGTTATTACGGATTGCATCAATAGGCTAACCCTAGGCCAGATGTCACAAGAGGTATTATTTGGACATGCAACAGATATTGTAACAGTTATTACGGATTGCATCAATAGGCTAACCCTAGGCCAGATATCCTAACAGTTATTACGGATTGCATCAATAGGCTAACCCTAGGCCAGATGTCACAAGAGGTATTATTTGGACATGCAACAGATATTGTAACAGTTATTACGGATTGCATCAATAGGCTAACCCTAGGCCAGATATCCTAACAGTTATTACGGATTGCATCAATAGGCTAACCCTAGGCCAGATTTCCTAACAGATATTACGAATTGCATCAATAGGCTAACCCTAGGCCGGATTCCCTAAGAGTTATTACGAATTGCATCAATAGGCTAACCCTAGGCCAGATATCCTAACAGTTATTACGGATTGCATCAATAGGCTAACCCTAGGCCAGACCCCCTAAGAGTTATAATGGATTGCATCAATAGGCTAACCCTAGGCCAGATTCCCTAACAGTTATTACGGATTGCATCAATAGGCTAACCCTAGGCCAGATGTCACAACAGGTATTATTTGGACATGCAACAGATATTGTAACAGTTATTACGGATTGCATCAATAGGCTAACCCTAGGCCAGATATCCTAACAGTTATTACGGATTGCATCAATAGGCTAACCCTAGGCCAGATTTCCTAACAGATATTACGAATTGCATCAATAGGCTAACCCTAGGCCGGATTCCCTAAGAGTTATTACGAATTGCATCAATAGGCTAACCCTAGGCCAGATATCCTAACAGTTATTACGGATTGCATCAATAGGCTAACCCTAGGCCTGATTCCCTAACAGTTATTACGGATTGCATCAATAGGCTAACCCTAGGCCAGATTTCCTAACAGATATTACGAATTGCATCAATAGGCTAACCCTAGGCCGGATTCCCTAAGAGTTATTACGAATTGCATCAATAGGCTAACCCTAGGCCAGATATCCTAACAGTTATTACAGATTGCATCAATAGGCTAACCCTAGGCCTGATTCCCTAACAGTTATTACGGATTGCATCAATAGGCTAACCCTAGGCCAGATGTCACAACAGGTATTATTTGGACATGCAACAGATATTGTAACAGTTATTACGGATTGCATCAATAGGCTAACCCTAGGCCAGATATCCTAACAGTTATTACGGATTGCATCAATAGGCTAACCCTAGGCCAGATTTCCTAACAGATATTACGAATTGCATCAATAGGCTAACCCTAGGCCGGATTGCCTAAGAGTTATTACGAATTGCATCAATAGGCTAACCCTAGGCCAGATATCATAACAGTTATTACGGATTGCATCAATAGGCTAACCCTAGGCCTGATTCCCTAACAGTTATTACGGATTGCATCAATAGGCTAACCCTAGGCCAGATGTCACAAGAGGTATTATTTGGACATGCAACAGATATTGTAACAGTTATTACGGATTGCATCAATAGGCTAACCCTAGGCCAGATATCCTAACAGTTATTACGGATTGCATCAATAGGCTAACCCTAGGCCAGATTTCCTAACAGATATTACGAATTGCATCAATAGGCTAACCCTAGGCCGGATTGCCTAAGAGTTATTACGAATTGCATCAATAGGCTAACCCTAGGCCAGATATCCTAACAGTTATTACAGATTGCATCAATAGGCTAACCCTAGGCCAGATTCCCTAACAGTTATTACGGATTGCATCAATAGGCTAACCCTAGGCCACATGTCACAACAGGTATTATTTGGACATGCAACAGATATTGTAACAGTTATTACGGATTGCATCAATAGGCTAACCCTAGGCCAGATATCCTAACAGTTATTACGGATTGCATCAATAGGCTAACCCTAGGCCAGATTTCCTAACAGATATTACGAATTGCATCAATAGGCTAACCCTAGGCCGGATTCCCTAAGAGTTATTACGAATTGCATCAATAGGCTAACCCTAGGCCAGATATCCTAACAGTTATTACGGATTGCATCAATAGGCTAACCCTAGGCCTGATTCCCTAACAGTTATTACGGATTGCATCAATAGGCTAACCGTAGGCAAGATGTCACAAGAGGTATTATTTGGACTTATGCAACAGATATCTTAACAGTCATTACGGATTGCATCAATAGGCTAACCCTAGGCCAGATTCTCTAACAGTTATTACAGATTGCATCAATAGGCTAACCCTAGGCCAGATATCATAACAGTTATTACGGATTGCATCAATAGGCTAACCCTAGGCCTGATTCCCTAACAGTTATTACGGATTGCATCAATAGGCTAACCCTAGGCCAGATGTCACAAGAGGTATTATTTGGACATGCAACAGATATTGTAACAGTTATTACGGATTGCATCAATAGGCTAACCCTAGGCCAGATATCCTAACAGTTATTACGGATTGCATCAATAGGCTAACCCTAGGCCAGATGTCACAAGAGGTATTATTTGGACATGCAACAGATATTGTAACAGTTATTACGGATTGCATCAATAGGCTAACCCTAGGCCAGATATCCTAACAGTTATTACGGATTGCATCAATAGGCTAACCCTAGGCCAGATTTCCTAACAGATATTACGAATTGCATCAATAGGCTAACCCTAGGCCGGATTCCCTAAGAGTTATTACGAATTGCATCAATAGGCTAACCCTAGGCCAGATATCCTAACAGTTATTACGGATTGCATCAATAGGCTAACCCTAGGCCAGACCCCCTAAGAGTTATAATGGATTGCATCAATAGGCTAACCCTAGGCCAGATTCCCTAACAGTTATTACGGATTGCATCAATAGGCTAACCCTAGGCCAGATGTCACAACAGGTATTATTTGGACATGCAACAGATATTGTAACAGTTATTACGGATTGCATCAATAGGCTAACCCTAGGCCAGATATCCTAACAGTTATTACGGATTGCATCAATAGGCTAACCCTAGGCCAGATTTCCTAACAGATATTACGAATTGCATCAATAGGCTAACCCTAGGCCGGATTCCCTAAGAGTTATTACGAATTGCATCAATAGGCTAACCCTAGGCCAGATATCCTAACAGTTATTACGGATTGCATCAATAGGCTAACCCTAGGCCTGATTCCCTAACAGTTATTACGGATTGCATCAATAGGCTAACCCTAGGCCAGATTTCCTAACAGATATTACGAATTGCATCAATAGGCTAACCCTAGGCCGGATTCCCTAAGAGTTATTACGAATTGCATCAATAGGCTAACCCTAGGCCAGATATCCTAACAGTTATTACAGATTGCATCAATAGGCTAACCCTAGGCCTGATTCCCTAACAGTTATTACGGATTGCATCAATAGGCTAACCCTAGGCCAGATGTCACAAGAGGTATTATTTGGACATGCAACAGATATTGTAACAGTTATTACGGATTGCATCAATAGGCTAACCCTAGGCCAGATATCCTAACAGTTATTACGGATTGCATCAATAGGCTAACCCTAGGCCAGATTTCCTAACAGATATTACGAATTGCATCAATAGGCTAACCCTAGGCCGGATTCCCTAAGAGTTATTACGAATTGCATCAATAGGCTAACCCTAGGCCAGATATCCTAACAGTTATTACAGATTGCATCAATAGGCTAACCCTAGGCCAGATTCCCTAACAGTTATTACGGATTGCATCAATAGGCTAACCCTAGGCCAGATGTCACAACAGGTATTATTTGGACATGCAACAGATATTGTAACAGTTATTACGGATTGCATCAATAGGCTAACCCTAGGCCAGATATCCTAACAGTTATTACGGATTGCATCAATAGGCTAACCCTAGGCCTGATTCCCTAACAGTTATTACGGATTGCATCAATAGGCTAACCCTAGGCCAGATTTCCTAACAGATATTACGAATTGCATCAATAGGCTAACCCTAGGCCGGATTCCCTAAGAGTTATTACGAATTGCATCAATAGGCTAACCCTAGGCCAGATATCCTAACAGTTATTACAGATTGCATCAATAGGCTAACCCTAGGCCTGATTCCCTAACAGTTATTACGGATTGCATCAATAGGCTAACCCTAGGCCAGATATCCTAACAGTTATTACAGATTGCATCAATAGGCTAACCCTAGGCCAGATTCCCTAACAGTTATTACGGATTGCATCAATAGGCTAACCCTAGGCCAGATGTCACAACAGGTATTATTTGGACATGCAACAGATATTGTAACAGTTATTACGGATTGCATCAATAGGCTAACCCTAGGCCAGATATCCTAACAGTTATTACGGATTGCATCAATAGGCTAACCCTAGGCCTGATTCCCTAACAGTTATTACGGATTGCATCAATAGGCTAACCCTAGGCCAGATGTCACAACAGGTATTATTTGGACATGCAACAGATATTGTAACAGTTATTACGGATTGCATCAATAGGCTAACCCTAGGCCAGATATCCTAACAGTTATTACGGATTGCATCAATAGGCTAACCCTAGGCCTGATTCCCTAACAGTTATTACGGATTGCATCAATAGGCTAACCCTAGGCCAGATGTCACAAGAGGTATTATTTGGACATGCAACAGATATTGTAACAGTTATTACGGATTGCATCAATAGGCTAACCCTAGGCCAGATATCCTAACAGTTATTATGGATTGCATCAATAGGCTAACCCTAGGCCAGATTTCCTAACAGATATTACGAATTGCATCAATAGGCTAACCCTAGGCCGGATTCCCTAAGAGTTATTACGAATTGCATCAATAGGCTAACCCTAGGCCAGATATCCTAACAGTTATTACGGATTGCATCAATAGGCTAACCCTAGGCCAGATGCCCTAACAGTTATTACGGATTGCATCAATAGGCTAACCCTAGGCCACATGTCACAACAGGTATTATTTGGACATGCAACAGAAATCCTAACAGATATTACGAATTGCATCAATAGGCTAACCCTAGGCCAAATGTCACAACAGGTATTATTTGGACATGCAACAGATATTGTAACAGTTATTACGGATTGCATCAATAGGCTAACCCTAGGCCAGATATCCTAACAGTTATTACGGATTGCATCAATAGGCTAACCCTAGGCCAGATTTCCTAACAGATATTACGAATTGCATCAATAGGCTAACCCTAGGCCGGATTCCCTAAGAGTTATTACGAATTGCATCAATAGGCTAACCCTAGGCCAGATATCCTAACAGTTATTACAGATTGCATCAATAGGCTAACCCTAGGCCAGATTCCCTAACAGTTATTACGGATTGCATCAATAGGCTAACCCTAGGCCAGATGTCACAACAGGTATTATTTGGACATGCAACAGATATTGTAACAGTTATTACGGATTGCATCAATAGGCTAACCCTAGGCCAGATATCCTAACAGTTATTACGGATTGCATCAATAGGCTAACCCTAGGCCAGATTTCCTAACAGATATTACGAATTGCATCAATAGGCTAACCCTAGGCCGGATTCCCTAAGAGTTATTACGAATTGCATCAATAGGCTAACCCTAGGCCAGATATCCTAACAGTTATTACGGATTGCATCAATAGGCTAACCCTAGGCCTGATTCCCTAACAGTTATTATGGATTGCATCAATAGGCTAAGCCTAGGCCAGATGTCACAACAGGTATTATTTGGACATGCAACAGATATTGTAACAGTTATTACGGATTGCATCAATAGGCTAACCCTAGGCCAGATATCCTAACAGTTATTACGGATTGCATCAATAGGCTAACCCTAGGCCAGATTCCCTAACAGTTATTACGGATTGCATCAATAGGCTAACCCTAGGCCACATGTCACAGCAGGTATTATTTGGACATGCAACAGAAATCCTAACAGATATTACGAATTGCATCAATAGGCTAACCCTAGGCCAAATGTCACAACAGGTATTATTTGGACATGCAACAGATATTGTAACAGTTATTACGGATTGCATCAATAGGCTAACCCTAGGCCAGATATCATAACAGTTATTAAGGATTGCATCAATTGGCTAACCCTAGGCCAGATATCCTAACAGTTATTACAGATTGCATCAATAGGCTAACCATAGGCCAGACCCCCTAAGAGTTATTATGGATTGCATCAATAGGCTAACCCTAGGCCAGATTCCCTAACAGTTATTACAGATTGCATCAATAGGCTAACCCTAGGCCAGATGTCACAACAGGTATTATTTGGACATGCAACAGATATTGTAACAGTTATTACGGATTGCATCAATAGGCTAACCCTAGGCCAGATATCCTAACAGTTATTACGGATTGCATCAATAGGCTAACCCTAGGCCAGATTTCCTAACAGATATTACGAATTGCATCAATAGGCTAACCCTAGGCCGGATTCCCTAAGAGTTATTACGAATTGCATCAATAGGCTAACCCTAGGCCAGATATCCTAACAGTTATTACGGATTGCATCAATAGGCTAACCCTAGGCCTGATTCCCTAACAGTTATTACGGATTGCATCAATAGGCTAACCCTAGGCCACATGTCACAACAGGTATTATTTGGACATGCAACAGAAATCCTAACAGATATTACGAATTGCATCAATAGGCTAACCCTAGGCCAAATGTCACAACAGGTATTATTTGGACATGCAACAGATATTGTAACAGTTATTACGGATTGCATCAATAGGCTAACCCTAGGCCAGATATCATAACAGTTATTAAGGATTGCATCAATTGGCTAACCCTAGGCCAGATATCCTAACAGTTATTACAGATTGCATCAATAGGCTAACCCTAGGCCAGACCCCCTAAGAGTTATTATGGATTGCATCAATAGGCTAACCCTAGGCCAGATTCCCTAACAGTTATTACAGATTGCATCAATAGGCTAACCCTAGGCCAGATGTCACAACAGGTATTATTTGGACATGCAACAGATATTGTAACAGTTATTACGGATTGCATCAATAGGCTAACCCTAGGCCAGATATCCTAACAGTTATTACGGATTGCATCAATAGGCTAACCCTAGGCCAGATTTCCTAACAGATATTACGAATTGCATCAATAGGCTAACCCTAGGCCGGATTCCCTAAGAGTTATTACGAATTGCATCAATAGGCTAACCCTAGGCCAGATATCCTAACAGTTATTACAGATTGCATCAATAGGCTAACCCTAGGCCAGATTCCCTAACAGTTATTACGGATTGCATCAATAGGCTAACCCTAGGCCAGATGTCACAACAGGTATTATTTGGACATGCAACAGATATTGTAACAGTTATTACGGATTGCATCAATAGGCTAACCCTAGGCCAGATATCCTAACAGTTATTACGGATTGCATCAATAGGCTAACCCTAGGCCAGATTTCCTAACAGATATTACGAATTGCATCAATAGGCTAACCCTAGGCCGGATTCCCTAAGAGTTATTACGAATTGCATCAATAGGCTAACCCTAGGCCAGATATCCTAACAGTTATTACGGATTGCATCAATAGGCTAACCCTAGGCCTGATTCCCTAACAGTTATTACGGATTGCATCAATAGGCTAAGCCTAGGCCAGATGTCACAACAGGTATTATTTGGACATGCAACAGATATTGTAACAGTTATTACGGATTGCATCAATAGGCTAACCCTAGGCCAGATATCCTAACAGTTATTACGGATTGCATCAATAGGCTAACCCTAGGCCAGATTCCCTAACAGTTATTACGGATTGCATCAATAGGCTAACCCTAGGCCAAATGTCACAACAGGTATTATTTGGACATGCAACAGATATTGTAACAGTTATTACGGATTGCATCAATAGGCTAACCCTAGGCCAGATATCATAACAGTTATTACGGATTGCATCAATTGGCTAACCCTAGGCCAGATATCCTAACAGTTATTACAGATTGCATCAATAGGCTAACCCTAGGCCAGATTCCCTAACAGTTATTACGGATTGCATCAATAGGCTAACCCTAGGCCAGACCCCCTAAGAGTTATTATGGATTGCATCAATAGGCTAACCCTAGGCCAGATGCCCTAACAGTTATTACGGATTGCATCAATAGGCTAACCCTAGGCCAAATGTCACAACAGGTATTATTTGGACATGCAACAGATATTGTAACAGTTATTACGGATTGCATCAATAGGCTAACCCTAGGCCAGATATCATAACAGTTATTACGGATTGCATCAATTGGCTAACCCTAGGCCAGATATCCTAACAGTTATTACAGATTGCATCAATAGGCTAACCCTAGGCCAGATTCCCTAACAGTTATTACGGATTGCATCAATAGGCTAACCCTAGGCCAGACCCCCTAAGAGTTATTATGGATTGCATCAATAGGCTAACCCTAGGCCAGATTCCCTAACAGTTATTACAGATTGCATCAATAGGCTAACCCTAGGCCAGATGTCACAACAGGTATTATTTGGACATGCAACAGATATTGTAACAGTTATTACGGATTGCATCAATAGGCTAACCCTAGGCCAGATATCCTAACAGTTATTACGGATTGCATCAATAGGCTAACCCTAGGCCAGATTTCCTAACAGATATTACGAATTGCATCAATAGGCTAACCCTAGGCCGGATTCCCTAAGAGTTATTACGGATTGCATGAATATGGCAACCCTAGGCCAGATTCCATAACAGTTATTACGGATTGCATCAATAGGCTAACCCTAGGCCAGATTCCCTAACAGTTATTATGGATTGCATCAATAGGCTAACCTTAGCCCAGGTTATATTTGTACTGATGCGACAGATGTCCTAACAGTTATTACCAATTACATCAATATGGTAACCATAGGCCAGATGTTATAACAGTTATTACAGATTATATCAATATGGTAACCCTAGGCCATATAGATTTCGGCGTTTTGCGTCCCAGTTCCCTAGGCAATGTTACGCATTTCTTAAACAAGGTAACCCTAGGCCAGATTTTAGAATAGGTATTATGTTCAGCCAGAAGTCCTGTATCATATTACAGATAACCTAAACCAGAACACCTACGGATCCAGTGTAGTGAAGGTAGTAAAGCTGTAATCATTAATTGCCAATTCCCTATTCTTGATTGCAGATTACATAATTAGGCTAACCCTAGGCCAGATTTTAGAATAGGCATTATGTACGTACAGAAGTCCTATATCATATTACAGATAACCTAAACCAGAACACCTAAGGATCCATTGTAGTGAAGGTAGTAAAGCTGTAATCATTAATTGCCAATTCCCTATTCTTGATTGCAGATTACATAATTAGGCTAACCCTAGGCCAGATTTTAGAATAGGCATTATGTACGTACAGAAGTCCTATATCATATTACAGATAACCTAAACCAGAACACCTACGGATCCATTGTAGTGAAGGTAGTAAAGCTGTAATCATTAATTGCCAATTCCCTATTCTTGATTGCAGATTACATAATTAGGCTAACCCTAGGCCAGATTTTAGAATAGGCATTATGTACGTACAGAAGTCCTATATCATATTACAGATAACCTAAACCAGAACACCTACGGATCCATTGTAGTGAAGGTAGTAAAGCTGTAATCATTTATTGCCAATTCCCTATTCTTAATTGCAGATTATATAATTAGGCTAACCCTAGGCCAGATTTTAAAATAGGCTTTATGTACGGACAGAAGTCCTATATCATATTACAGATAACCTAAACCAGAACACCTATGGATCCACTGTAGTGAAGGTAGTGAAGCTGTAACCAGAAAATCCCAATTCCCTATTCTTAATTGCAGAATACATAAGTAGGCTGACCGAGGCCATATAGATTTCGGCGTTTTGCGTCCCAGTTCCCTAGCATTATTACGCATTTGTTAAAGAAGGTAACCCTAGGCCAGATTTTAGAATAGGTATTATGCACGGCCAGAAGTCCTGTATCATATTACAGATACCCTAAACCAGAATACCTATAGATCGAGTGTAGTGAAGGTAGTGAAGCTGTAACTAATAATAAAGATTCAGTTCCTTGTCCTAGGGTGACATCAAGTGGTCAAACGGTGGTACTTCAGCCACTAACCTAGAAAAGTAGGGATTACGGCCGGAATTATAGGTATGGTGGCCTGGACCGTTAGGGAGGCCGTAATATTTAGCTATGGTTAGGGCCAGGGCACTAATTAGGGTTAGGGTTAGGGTTAGGGTTAGGGTTAGGGTTAGGGTTAGGGTTAGGGTTAGGGTTAGGAGCCTGTCCAGAATACCTATTATTTTTTCCGCATTTTGTAAAAAAAATGTATGGGACGGGTTTTTTTCCTGGCCTGTATTAAGTTTTATGGCCTGAATTTAGGAAACCTGGCCTCGTCAATGGGAAAATCCCATACGTTCGAAAAGCCAGGATACCTATAATTCATTAGAAGGACGTAATTCCTATTACGTAGTAACTGTTTTTGTACTGCAGGTGGCAGTATTTATTTTTTAAAAATATATTACGGATTACCTAAGTCTCATTATCTCAGGCCTATCTCAGACATATATATTACGGCTTCTATAATTCAGTAATAAGGTTTGTAGTAGCTTAACATAGGCTAATGTCACAGCCCGTTTTACATGGCCAAAATTGTTTTTTGATCAAGTTTTTAAAGTATATTGTGTTTTTTTCTGTCTGTACATCACATATATATGTATGCAGGCATAGCCAGATGTATTTGTGCATTTACTTTTTTGTTTTTAATCTTTATTGTCTATTATCTTTAATTGATGTAGCTAACGTTTTATCATTTAGTTATGCTTAGGGAGGCCGTAATAAATAATATATATTGTGCACTTTATTGCTCAAGCTGCAGTACCTTTGTCTTCACCAACAGAGGGCAGACTGAGCTATTGGTCTCTATGGCATAGGTAGTAAAGCCGGATTATGTATTTATCATGGACTACCACAGTAGTCATTATACTTAGTGTTATAGCTGTCAAAAAAGTGACATCTTAGCATTTAGTTATACATAGGGAGGCCGTAATAAGTAATATATATTCTGCACTTTATTGCTCAAGCTGCAGTACCTTTGTCTTGACCAACAGAGGACAGACTGAGCTATTGGTCTCTATGGCATAGGTAGTAAAGCCGGATTGTATACTTATCATGGACTACCACAGTAGTCATTATACTTAGTGTTATAGCTGTCAAAAAAGTGACATCTTATCATTTAGTTATACATAGGGAGGCCGTAATAAGTAATATATATTGCGCACTTTATTGCTCAAGCTGCAGTACCTTTGTCTTCACCAACAGAGGGCAGACTGAGCTATTGGTCTCTATGGTATAGGCAGTAAAGCCGGATTATATAGGTATGGTAGTAAGGCCGGATCCTGTATTTATCGTGGACTACCACAGTAGTCATTATACTTAGTGTTATAGCTGTCAAAAAAGTGACAGCTCGTTTTACATGACCAAAAGTGTTTTTTGATCAACTGTTTTAAGTATGTTGTGTTTTTTATGTCTGTACATTACATATGCATGTATGCAGGCATAGCCAGATGTATTTGTGCATTTATTTTTTTGTTTTTAATCTTTATTGTCTATTATCTTTATTCGATGTCGCTAACTTTTTAGCATTTAGTTATACATATGGAGGCCGTAATAAATGATATATATTGCGCACTTTATTGTTCAAGCTGCAGTACCTATGTCTTCACCAGTGGGGGCAGGCTGACCTAATGCTCATTATGCGTAGGAAAGCCAGATCATATACGTATCATGGACTATCATACTACAGAGATATATATATATATTACGGACTATATTGCTCAAGCTGCAGTACCTGTGTCTTCACCAACAGAGGGCAGACTTACCTATTGTTCCCTATGACATAGTTAGTAAGGCCGGATTATATAATTGTGGCAGTAAAGCCGGATCATATACTTATCATGGACTATCATACAATAAAGATATATATATATTACAGACTTTATTGCTCAAGCTGCAGTACCTATGTCTTCACCAGTGGGGGCAGGCTGACCTAATGCTCATTATGCGTAGGAAAGCCAGATCATATACGTATCATGGACTATCATACTATAGAGATATACATATGTTACGGACTTTATCGCTCAAGCTGCAGTACCTATGTCTTCACCAGTGGGGGCAGGCTGACCTAATGCTCATTATGCGTAGGAAAGCCAGATCATATACGTATCATGGACTATCATACTACAGAGATATATATATATATTACGGACTATATTGCTCAAGCTGCAGTACCTGTGTCTTCACCAACAGAGGGCAGACTTACCTATTGTTCCCTATGACATAGTTAGTAAGGCCGGATTATATAATTGTGGCAGTAAAGCCGGATCATATACTTATCATGGACTATCATACAATAAAGATATATATATATTACAGACTTTATTGCTCAAGCTGCAGTACCTATGTCTTCACCAGTGGGGGCAGGCTGACCTAATGCTCAGTATGGGTAGTAAAGCCAGATCCTATACGTATCATGGACTATCATACTATAGAGATATATATATGTTACGAACTTTATTGCTCAAGCTGCAGTACCTATGTCTTCACCAGTGGGGGCAGGCCGACCTAATGCTCAGTTTGGGTAGGAAAGCCAGATCCTATACGTATCATGGACTATCATACTATAGAGATATATATATATATATTACGGACTATATTGCTCAAGCTGCAGTACCTGTGTCTTCACCAACAGAGGGCAGACTTACCTATTGTTCCCAATGACATAGGTAGTAAAGCCGGATTATATAATTGTGGTAGTAAAGCCGGATCATATACTTATCATGGACTATCATACAATAGAGATATATATATATATTACAGACTTTATTGCTCAAGCTGCAGTACCTATGTCTTCACCAGTGGGGGCAGGCTGACCTAATGCTCAGTATGGGTAGTAAAGCCAGATCCTATACGTATCATGGACTATCATACTATAGAGATATATATATGTTATGGACTTTATCGCTCAAGCTGCAGTACCTATGTCTTCACCAGTGGGGGCAGGCTGATCTAATGCTCAGTATGGGTAGTAAAGCCAGATCCTATACGTATCATGGACTATCATACTATAGAGATATATATATGTTACAGACTTTATCGCTCAAGCTGCAGTACCTATGTCTTCACCAGTGGGGGCAGGCTGACCTAATGCTCAGTATGGGTAGTAAAGCCAGATCCTATACGTATCATGGACTATCATACTATAGAGATATACATATGTTACGGACTTTATCACTCAAGCTGCAGTACCTATGTCTTCACCAGTGGGGGCAGGCTGACCTAATGCTCAGTATTGGTAGTAAAGCCAGATCCTATACGTATCGTGGACTATCATACTATAGAGATACATATATATTACGGACTTTATTGCTCAAGCTGCAGTACCTGTGTCTTCACCAACAGAGGGCAGACTTACCTATTGTTCCTTATGACATAGCTAGTAAGGCCGGATTATATACTTATGGTAGTAAAGCTGGATCATATACTTATCATGGACTACCACAGTAGGAATTATACTTAGTGTTTGACCTGTCAAAAAAGTGACAGCTCGTTTTGCATGACCAAAAGTGTTTTTTGATCAACTGTTTTAAGTATGTTGTGTTTTTTATGTCTATACATTACATATGTATGTATGCAGGCATAGCCAGGTATATTTCTCCATGTATTTTTTTGTTTTTAATCTTTATTGTCTATTATCTTTAATCGATGTCGCTAACTTTTTAGCATTTATTTATACTTAAGGAGGCCGTAATGAATGATATATATTGTGCACTTTATTGCTCAAGCTGCAGTACCTATGTCTTCACCAGTGGGGGCAGGCTGACCTAATGCTAAGTATGGGTAGTAAAGCCAGATCCTATACGTATCGTGGACTATCATACTATAGAGATATATATATATTACGGACTTTATTGCTCAAGCTGCAGTACCTACGTCTTCACCAGTGGGGGCAGGCTGACCTAATGCTCAGTATGTGTAGTAAAGCCAGATTCTATACGTATCGTGGACTATCATACTATAGATATATATATTATGGACTTTATCGCTCAAGCTGCAGTACCTTTGTCTTCACCAGTGGGGGCAGGCTGACCTAATGCTCAGTATGGGTAGTAAAGCCAGATCCTATACGTATCATGGACTATCATACGATAGAGATATATATATGTTCCGGACTTTATCGCTCAAACTGCAGTACCTGTCTTCTCCAGTGGGGGCAGGCTAGTAAAGCCAGATTCTATACGTATCATGGACTATCATACTATAGAGATACATATATATTACGGACTTTATTGCTCAAGCTGCAGTACCTATGTCTTCACAAGTGGGGGCAGGCTGATCTAATGCTCAGTATGTGTAGTAAAGCCAGATCCTATACGTATCGTGGACTATCATACTATAGATATATATATTATGGACTTTATCGCTCAAGCTGCAGTACCTATGTCTTCACCAGTGGGGGCAGGCTGACCTAATGCTCAGTATGGGTAGTAAAGCCAGATCCTATACGTATCATGGACTATCATACGATAGAGATATATATATGTTCCGGACTTTATCGCTCAAGCTGCAGTACCTGTCTTCACCAGTGGGGGCAGGCTGACCTAATGCTCAGTATGGGTAGTAAAGCCAGATCCTATACGTATCATGGACTATCATACTATAGAGATATATATATGTTCCGGACTTTATCGCTCAAGCTGCAGTACCTATGTCTTCACCAGTGGGGGCAGGCTGACCTAATGCTCAGTATGGGTAGTAAAGCCAGATCCTATACGTATCATGGACTATCATACTATAGAGATATATATATGTTCCGGACTTTATCGCTCAAGCTGCAGTACCTGTCTTCACCAGTGGGGGCAGGCTAGTAAAGCCATATCCTATACGTATCGTGGACTATCATACTATAGAGATATATATATATTACGGACTTTATTGCTCAAGCTGCAGTACCTGTGTTTTCACCAATAGGGGCAGGCTGGGCAGGGGCACATCTCATAGATATTACGTACTGTCTCATTATGGACTCTAAAGCCGCATCCCCTATATAGGTATTACAGACCACCTCATTCTAGGTTCACAGGCCTGATGGCTGACTAGGCCTCAAACAAACATGAGGGGGCGTCACAGCAGAGCCCTACGAGCTAGGGCTCTGAAATTCGGCGTGCTCATACTAGATATAAGTATGAATTAACTTGCCAAGTTTCAAGAATGCAGCACATACAGAACAAGTTTGGGGGCCATGTAGGTTTACATTTTAAATTGCTTTTAAGCTCTAAAGTGGCGGGTAACCTGAGGGGGTCCTGCAGCTGAACCGTGTGGGCTAGGGGCTTGAAATTTCACACAGATAAACTACTTACTGGTATGAATAAGTGTGCCAAGTTTCATTAGTGCAGCCCTTACCACTGAGCCGCAGTGGACCTTTAAATTTGCTAACATAGGCAATGTTAAGTCAATGGAGACATTAAAAACTAGGCCTCAAACGAAGCTGACCGGCCGCTACGGCCGAACCGTACGAGCTAGGGCTCTGAAATTCGGCGTGCTCATACTCGATATAAGTATAAATTGACGTGCCAAGTTTCAAGAAAGCAGCACATACATAACACGTTTGGGGGCCATGTAGGTTTACATTTAAATCCCTTTTAGGCGCTCAAGCCGCATCCCCTATATAGGCATTACGGACTACCTCATTCTAGGTTCACAGGCCTGATGGCTGACTAGGCCTCAAACACACATGAGGGGGCGTCGCGGCAGAGCTCTACGAGCTAGGGGTCTGAAATTCGGCACGCGTGAACTGGACGTGTGTCCGGACGAGCGTGCTGAGTTTCAAGAGTGCAGCTGTTACACAACACGTTTGAATCGACCCTCAGATTCAGCGAGGTCGGCAATGTTAAGTGAATGGAGGCACCGCGCATGTCATTTGACGTGTAGGAGAGGCCTAGGAAGACGATTCAAAGTGTTCCTGAAACTACACAGTCTGCTCTTTAAATCACCCAATACATGTCCATTAAAATTATGCCTTCTTAATTATATTCTAATAGGTTTTAAATCTGAGAGGCTGCATCTCTTCGACTAGGCCTCAAACTACCTTCAGGGGGCGCCACGGCGCAGCCGTATGAGCTAGGGGTCTGAAATTTGGCAGGCGTAAACTAGATATGTCTCTGGACAAGTGTGCCAAGTTTCATGACTGAAGATATGACAGAACTGTTTTTATTGGCCCTCAAAGTCAGTGAGGTCGCCAATGTTAAGTGAATGGAGGCACCCCACCTGTCATTTGACAGGCCCTAACTCCATGTAGGAGTGGCCTAGGAAGATGGTTCAAAGTGTTCCTGAAACTAGACCGTCTGCTCTGTAAATCACCCATAACATGTCTGTGTCGATTATGCTTCTTTAATTGATTAATTTAGCTTTCAATTCGGAGGAGCATATTTTGACTGCGATTTCCTCTGTCTGGCCAAAAAATGCCTGTGTGTGCCTAGACCCACAACCCCATACTGAAAGCTTGCTGCAGCTGAGAGGGGCCTCTCTTGGAAATCAGCTCATAACTGCAGTTCCCTTTGAGCTAGAGGACTGAAATTTGGGACAATGATAGGGGAGGATGGTCTGCACCAGTGACCCAAATTTGGGGGGTCTATGCCACACGGGATGGTTTTTATTAACCCTTTAGTGTCTGGTGGTCTCACGGCCGGCCCGTGTGAGCTAGAAGTCTGAAATTTGGCACACTGGAGCAAGGCAAATTGGGAAATCACGTACTGAACTTTTACGAGTGCAGCCCTCACCAAAGGCCCGCAAATCACACGAAGGCACCTGCACCCTCAGCCGTGTGATAGAGACGGCTGGATTTTCTCCTGCATACACTAGGGACATGGACAAACACACCTGTAAAGTTTCATGCATGTACACCTCATAGAAGAGTTTTTATTGGCCCTCAAAGTCAGTGAGGTCGCCAATGTTAAGTGAATGGAGGCACCCCACCTGTCATTTGACAGGCCATAACTCTGTGTAGCAGTGACCTAGGAAGACCGTTCAAAGTGTTCCTGAAACTAGACAGTATGCTCTTTAAATCACCCGATACATGTCTGTTACGATTATGCCTCCTTAATTTGATTACAGCCTGTCTTTTTATGGTGAGCGGCCGCATTTCTTCCGAATAGGCCTCAAACTGACCTAGAGGGGGGGTCACGGCCCATCCATACGAGCCAGCGGTCTGAAATTCGGCACGCACGTACTACGTATTTGTATGAACCAAAGTCCCGAGTTTCGTGAGCGCAGCTCTTAGAGAACATGTCTGCTGGACCTGTGAACTTACGTTTTAATAGGCCTTTAAGGGGAAAAGGGGCAAGGTCACTTGAGGGGGTCTTTTGGCTGAACCCTGTGACCTAGGGGGCTGAAATTTGGTGAGGAGATGCGCGACACATACCCAGTGAAGTGTTTACAGTATCATAGGTGCAGACCTGACAGAAGTAAAGTTATTCACTTCCAAAGAAAAAAGTGATTTCAGGCATAGGGATTACGGATACGGTAACTGGGAATATTAACGGTCACTGAGAGTGGCAGCTGGCGGTTGCCTAGGCAACGGCACGTCTCTCAGCGCAAATCGATACAAAAAAGTAACACTCTGTGGAGAGAGGGTGTGGCGCTGCAAGTAATATGCTGCCTTAGTGTAGGCTTGACAGAAACAGCCTGGTAAACTTTAAAACGTCACAAGTCCACAGAGGAGAAAGCTAAGTGGACGATTCAAAAATTCATGTCAAAGCACACATGCTCCACATTAAAATCAAATATTGTTTTACTTTCAAAATATAATTATTTTAAGCATAGGGATTTCGGATTCCCTTAGTCTGAATGTCATTGGTCACTGAGATCAGCAGGTCACCGTTGTCTAGGCAACACAGATAAACTAGATGGATGAATAAATCAGTGTGCCGATACCTGTGTCTTCACCAATAGGGGCAGGCTGGGCAGGGGCACATCTCATAGATAGGTATTACGGACTGTCTCATTATGGACTCTTAAGCCGCATCCCCTATATAGGCATTACGGACTACCTCATTCTAGGTTCACAGGCCTGGTGGCTGACTAGGCCTCAAACAAACATGAGGGGGCGTCACAGCAGAGCCCTACGAGCTAGGGGTCTGAGATTCGGCACGCATAAACTGGATGTATGTCCGGACAAGTTTGCCAAGTTTCAAGAATGCAGCAGTTACAGAACATGTGTGGGGGCCATGTAGGTTTACATTTTAAATTGCTTTTAAGCGCTAAAGTGGCGGGTAACCTGAGGGGGTCCTGCAGCTGAACCGTGTGGGCTAGGGGCTTGAAATTTCACACAGATAAACTACTTACTGGTATGAATAAGTGTGCCAAGTTTCATTAGCGCAGCCCTTACCACTGAGCCGCAGTGGACCTTTAAATTTGCTAACATAGGCAATGTTAAGTCAATGGAGACATTAAAAACTAGGCCTCAAACGAAGCTGACCGGCCGCTACGGCCGAACCGTACGAGCTAGGGCTCTGAAATTCGGCGTGCTCATACTCGATATGAGTATGAATTGACGTGCCAAGTTTCAAGAAAGCAGCACATACATAACACGTTTGGGGGCCTTGTAGGTTTACATTTAAATCCCTTTTAGGCGCTCAAGCCGCATCCCCTATATAGGCATTACGGACTACCTCATTCTAGGTTCACAGGCCTGAGGGCTGACTAGGCCTCAAACACACATGAGGGGGCGTCGCGGCAGAGCCCTACGAGCTAGGGGTCTGAAATTCGGCACGCGTGAACTGGACGTGTGTCCGGACGAGCGTGCTGAGTTTCAAGAGTGCAGCTGTTAAACAACACGTTTGAATCGACCCTCAGATTCAGCGAGGTCGGCAATGTTAAGTGAATGGAGGCACCGCGCATGTCATTTGACGTGTAGGAGAGGCCTAGGAAGACGATTCAAAGTGTTCCTGAAACTACACAGTCTGCTCTTTAAATCACCCAATACATGTCCATTAAAATTATGCCTTCTTAATTAGATTCTAACAGGTTTTAAATCTGAGAGGCTGCATCTCTTCGACTAGGCCTCAAACTACCTTCAGGGGGTGTCACGGCGCAGCCGTAGGAGCTAGGGGTCTGAAATTTGGCAGGCGTAAACTAGATATGTCTCTGGACAAGTGTGCCAAGTTTCATGACTGAAGATATGACAGAACTGTTTTTATTGGCCCTCAAAGTCAGTGAGGTCGCCAATGTTAAGTGAATGGAGGCACCCCACCTGTCATTTGACAGGCCATAACTCCATGTAGGAGTGGCCTAGGAAGATGGTTCAAAGTGTTCCTGAAACTAGACCGTCTGCTCTGTAAATCACCCATAACATGTCTGTGACGATTATGCTTCTTTAATTGATTAATTTAGCTTTCAAATCGGAGGAGCATATTTTGACTGCGATTTCCTCTGTCTGGCCAAAAAATGCCTGTGTGTGCCTAGACCCACAACCCCATACTGAAAGCTTGCTGCAGCCGAGAGGGGCCTCTCTTGGAAATCAGCTCATAACTGCAGTTCCCTTTGAGCTAGAGGACTGAAATTTGGGACAATGATAGGGGAGGGTGGTCTGCACCAGTGACCAAAATTTGGGGGGTCTATGCCACACGGGATGGTTTTTATTAACCCTTTAGTGTCTGGTGGTCTCACGGCCGGCCCGTGTGAGCTAGAAGTCTGAAATTTGGCACGGTGGAGCAAGGCAAATTGGGAAATCACGTACTGAACTTTTACGAGCGCAGCCCTCACCAAAGGCCCGCAAATCACACGAAGGCACCTGCACCCTCAGCCGTGTGATAGAGACGGCTGGATTTTCTCCTGCATACACTAGGGACATGGACAAACACACCTGTAAAGTTTCATGCATGTACACCTCATAGAAGAGTTTTTATTGGCCCTCAAAGTCAGTGAGGTCGCCAATGTTAAGTGAATGGAGGCACCCCACCTGTCATTTGACAGGCCATAACTCTGTGTAGCAGTGACCTAGGAAGACCGTTCAAAGTCTTCCTGAAACTAGACAGTATGCTCTTTAAATCACCCGATACATGTCTGTTACGATTATGCCTCCTTAATTTGATTACAGCCTGTCTTTTTATGGTGAGCGGCCGCATTTCTTCCGAATAGGCCTCAAACTGACCTAGAGGGGGGGTCACGGCCCACCCATACGAGCCAGCGGTCTGAAATTCGGCACGCACGTACTACGTATTTGTATGAACCAAAGTCCCGAGTTTCGTGACCGCAGCTCTTAGAGAACATGTCTGCTGGACCTGTGAACTTACGTTTTAATAGGCCTTTAAGGGGAAAAGGGGCAAGGTCACTTGAGGGGGTCTTTTGGCTGAACCCTGTGACCTAGGGGGCTGAAATTTGGTGAGGAGATGCGCGACACATACCCAGTGAAGTGTTTACAGTATCATAGGTGCAGACCTGACAGAAGTAAAGTTATTCACTTCCAAAGAAAAAAGTGATTTCAGGCATAGGGATTACGGATACGGTAACTGGGAATATTAACGGTCACTGAGAGTGGCAGCTGGCGGTTGCCTAGGCAACGGCACGTCTCTCAGCGCAAATCGATACAAAAAAGTAACACTCTGTGGAGAGAGGGTGTGGCGCTGCAAGTAATATGCTGCCTTAGTGTAGGCTTGACAGAAACAGCCTGGTAAACTTTAAAACGTCACAAGTCCACAGAGGAGAAAGCTAAGTGGACGATTCAAAAATTCATGTCAAAGCACACATGCCCCACATTAAAATCAAATATTGTTTTACTTTCAAAATATAATTATTTTAAGCATAGGGATTTCGGATTCCCTTAGTCTGAATATCATTGGTCACTGAGATCAGCAGGTCACCGTTGTCAAGGCAACACAGATAAACTAGATGGACGAATAAATCAGTGTGCCGATACCTGTGTCTTCACCAATAGGGGCAGGCTGGGCAGAGGCACATCTCATAGATAGGTATTACGGACTGTCTCATTATGGACTCTAAAGCCGCATCCCCTATATAGGCATTACGGACTACCTCATTCTAGGTTCACAGGCCTGATGGCTGACTAGGCCTCAAACAAACATGAGGGGGCGTCACAGCAGAGCCCTACGAGCTAGGGCTCTGAAATTTGGCGTGCTCATACTAGATATAAGTATGAATTAACTTGCCAAGTTTCAAGAATGCAGCACATACAGAACAAGTTTGGGGGCCATGTAGGTTTACATTTTAATTATCTTTTAAACGCTAAAGTGGCGGGTAACCTGAGGGGGTCCTGCAGCTGAACCGTGCAGGCTAGGGGCTTGAAATTTCACACAGATAAACTAGTTACAGGTATGAATAAGTGTGCCAAGTTTCATTAGCGCAGCTCTTACCACTCAGCCGCAGTGGGCTTTAGAGTTTGCTAACTTAGGCAATATATGCCAATGGGAAGAAATCAGACTAGGCCTCAAACGAAGCTGACCGGCCGCTACGGCCGAACCGTACGAGCTAGGGCTCTGAAATTCGGCCTGCTCATACTAGATATAAGTATGAATTGACGTGCCAAGTTTCAAGAAAGCAGCACATACAGAACAAGTTTGGGGGGCCATGTAGTTTTACATTTCAATTAGCTTTTAAGCGCTAATGTGGCGGGTAACCTGAGGGGGTCCTGCAGCTGAACCGTGTGGGCTAGGGGCTTGAGATTTCACACAGATAAACTAGTTGCATGTATGAATAAGTGTCCCAAGTTTCATTAGCACAGCTCTTACCACTCAGCCGCAGTGGGCTTTAGAGTTTGCCAAGTTAGGCAATGCAAGCGAATGGAGACATTAAAAACTAGGCCTCAAACGAAGCTGACCGGCCGCTACGGCCGAACCGTACGAGCTAGGGCTCTGAAATTCGGCGTGCTCATACTAGATACAAGTATGAATTGACGTGCCAAGTTTCAAGAAAGCAGCACATACAGGACAAGTTTGCGGGCCATGTAGGTATACATTTTAAATCGCTTTTAAGCGCTAAAGTGGCGGGTAACCTGAGGGGGTCCTGCAGCTGAACCGTGTGGGCTAGGGGCTTGAAATTTCACACAGATAAACTACTTACTGGTATGAATAAGTGTGCCAAGTTTCATTAGCGCAGCCCTTACCACTGAGCCGCAGTGGACCTTTAAATTTGCTAACATAGGCAATGTTAAGTCAATGGAGACATTAAAAACTAGGCCTCAAACGAAGCTGACCGGCCGCTACGGCCGAACCGTACGAGCTAGGGCTCTGAAATTCGGCGTGCTCATACTAGATACAAGTATGAATTGACGTGCCAAGTTTCAAGAAAGCAGCACATACAGGACAAGTTTGCGGGCCATGTAGGTATACATTTTAAATCGCTTTTAAGCGCTAAAGTGGCGGGTAACCTGAGGGGGTCCTGCAGCTGAACCGTGTGGGCTAGGGGCTTGAAATTTCACACAGATAAACTACTTACTGGTATGAATAAGTGTGCCAAGTTTCATTAGCGCAGCCCTTACCACTGAGCCGCAGTGGACCTTTAAATTTGCTAACATAGGCAATGTTAAGTCAATGGAGACATTAAAAACTAGGCCTCAAACGAAGCTGACCGGCCGCTACGGCCGAACCGTACGAGCTAGGGCTCTGAAATTCGGCGTGCTCATACTAGATACAAGTATGAATTGACGTGCCAAGTTTCAAGAAAGCAGCACATACAGGACAAGTTTGCGGGCCATGTAGGTATACATTTTAAATCGCTTTTAAGCGCTAAAGTGGCGGGTAACCTGAGGGGGTCCTGCAGCTGAACCGTGTGGGCTAGGGGCTTGAAATTTCACACAGATAAACTACTTACTGGTATGAATAAGTGTGCCAAGTTTCATTAGCGCAGCCCTTACCACTGAGCCGCAGTGGACCTTTAAATTTGCTAACATAGGCAATGTTAAGTCAATGGAGACATTAAAAACTAGGCCTCAAACGAAGCTGACCGGCCGCTACGGCCGAACCGTACGAGCTAGGGCTCTGAAATTCGGCGTGCTCATACTCGATATAAGTATGAATTGACCTGCCAAGTTTCAAGAAAGCAGCACATACATAACACGTTTGGGGGCCATGTACGTTTACATTTAAATCCCTTTTAGGCGCTCAAGCCGCATCCCCTATATAGGCATTACGGACTACCTCATTCTAGGTTCACAGGCCTGAGGGCTGACTAGGCCTCAAACAAACATGAGGGGGCGTCACGACGGAGCCCTACGAGCTGGGATTCTGAAATTCGGCACGCGTAAACTCGACGTGCGTCCGGACAAGCGTGCCGAGTTTCCAGAACGCAGCTCTTACAGAACAGTTTTAATCGACCCTCAGATTCAGCGAGGTCGGCAATGTTAAGTGAATGGAGGCACCGCGTATGTCATTTGAAGTGTAGGAGTGGCCTAGGAAGATGATTCAAAATGTTCCTGAGACTAGACAGTCTGCTCTTTAAATCACCCAATACATGTCCATTAAAATTATGCCTTCTTAATTAGATTCTAACAGGCTTTAAATGTGAGAGGCTGCATCTCTTTGACTAGGCCTCAAACTACCTTCAGGGGGCGCCACGGCGCAGCCGTATGAGCTAGGGGCCTGAGATTTGGCACGCATAAACTAGATATGTCTCTGGACAAGTGTGCCAAGTTTCATGACTCTAGATATGACAGAACAGTTTTTATTGGCCCTCAAAGTCAGTGAGGTCGCCAATGTTAAGTGAATGGAGGCACCCCACCTGTCATTTGACAGGCCCTAACTCCATGTAGGAGTGGCCTAGGAAGATGGTTCAAAGTGTTCCTGAAACTAGACCGTCTGCTCTGTAAATCACCCATAACATGTCTGTGTCGATTATGCTTCTTTAATTGATTAATTTAGCTTTCAAATCGGAGGAGCATATTTTGACTGCGATTTCCTCTGTCTGGCCAAAAAATGCCTGTGTGTGCCTAGACCCGCAACCCCATACTGAAAGCTTGCTGCAGCCGAGAGGGGCCTCTCTTGGAAATCAGCTCATAACTGCAGTTCCCTTTGAGCTAGAGGACTGAAATTTGGGACAATGATAGGGGAGGGTGGTCTTCACCAGTGACCCAAATTTGGGGGGTCTATGCCACACGGGATGGTTTTTATTAACCCTTTAGTGTCTGGTGGTCTCACGGCCGGCCCGTGTGAGCTAGAAGTCTGAAATTTGGCACGGTGGAGCAAGGCAAATTGGGAAATCACGTACTGAACTTTTACGAGCGCAGCCCTCACCAAAGGCCCGCAAATCACACGAAGGCACCTGCACCCTCAGCCGTGTGATAGAGACGGCTGGATTTTCTCCTGCATACACTAGGGACATGGACAAACACACCTGTAAAGTTTCATGCATGTACACCTCATAGAAGAGTTTTTATTGGCCCTCAAAGTCAGTGAGGTCGCCAATGTTAAGTGAATGGAGGCACCCCACCTGTCATTTGACAGGCCATAACTCTGTGTAGCAGTGACCTAGGAAGACCGTTCAAAGTGTTCCTGAAACTAGACAGTATGCTCTTTAAATCACCCGATACATGTCTGTTACGATTATGCCTCCTTAATTTGATTACAGCCTGTCTTTTTATGGTGAGCGGCCGCATTTCTTCCGAATAGGCCTCAAACTGACCTAGAGGGGGGGTCACGGCCCACCCATACGAGCCAGCGGTCTGAAATTCGGCACGCACGTACTACGTATTTGTATGAACCAAAGTCCCGAGTTTCGTGAGCGCAGCTCTTAGAGAACATGTCTGCTGGACCTGTGAACTTACGTTTTAATAGGCCTTTAAGGGGAAAAGGGGCAAGGTCACTTGAGGGGGTCTTTTGGCTGAACCCTGTGACCTAGGGGGCTGAAATTTGGTGAGGAGATGCGCGACACATACCCAGTGAAGTGTTTACAGTATCATAGGTGCAGACCTGACAGAAGTAAAGTTATTCACTTCCAAAGAAAAAAGTGATTTCAGGCATAGGGATTACGGATACGGTAACTGGGAATATTAACGGTCACTGAGAGTGGCAGCTGGCGGTTGCCTAGGCAACGGCACGTCTCTCAGCGCAAATCGATACAAAAAAGTAACACTCTGTGGAGAGAGGGTGTGGCGCTGCAAGTAATATGCTGCCTTAGTGTAGGCTTGACAGAAACAGCCTGGTAAACTTTAAAATGTCACAAGTCCACAGAGGAGAAAGCTAAGTGGACGATTCAAAAATTCATGTCAAAGCACACATGCCCCACATTAAAATCAAATATTGTTTTACTTTCAAAATATAATTATTTTAAGCATAGGGATTTCGGATTCCCTTAGTCTGAATATCATTGGTCACTGAGATCAGCAGGTCACCGTTGTCAAGGCAACACAGATAAACTAGATGGACGAATAAATCAGTGTGCCGATACCTGTGTCTTCACCAATAGGGGCAGGCTGGGCAGAGGCACATCTCATAGATAGGTATTACGGACTGTCTCATTATGGACTCTAAAGCCGCATCCCCTATATAGGCATTACGGACTACCTCATTCTAGGTTCACAGGCCTGATGGCTGACTAGGCCTCAAACAAACATGAGGGGGCGTCACAGCAGAGCCCTACGAGCTAGGGCTCTGAAATTCGGCGTGCACATACTAGATATGAGTATCAATTAACCTGCCATGTTTCAAGAATGCAGCAGTCACAGAACATGTGTGGGGGCCATGTAGGTTTACATTTTAAATCCCTTTTAAGCGCTAAAGTGGCAGGTAACCTGAGGGGGTCCGGCAGCTGAACCGTGTGAGCTAGGGGCTTGAAATTTCACACAGATAAACTAGTTACAGGTATGAATAAGTGTGCCAAGTTTCATTAGCGCAGCTCTTACCACTCAGCCGCAGTGGGCTTTAGAGTTTGCTAACTTAGGCAATATATGCCAATGGGAAGAAATCAGACTAGGCCTCAAACGAAGCTGACCGGCCGCTACGGCCGAACCGTACGAGCTAGGGCTCTGAAATTCGGCGTGCTCATACTAGATACAAGTATGAATTGACGTGCCAAGTTTCAAGAAAGCAGCACATACAGAACAAGTTTGGGGGGCCATGTAGTTTTACATTTTAATTAGCTTTTAAGCGCTAATGTGGCGGGTAACCTGAGGGGGTCCTGCAGCTGAACCGTGTGGGCTAGGGGCTTGAGATTTCACACAGATAAACTAGTTGCATGTATGAATAAGTGTGCCAAGTTTCATTAGCACAGCTCTTACCACTCAGCCGCAGTGGGCTTTAGAGTTTGCTAACTTAGGCAACATATGCCAATGCGAAGACATGAGACTAGGCCTCAAACGAAGCTGACCGGCCGCTACGGCCGAACCGTGCGAGCTAGGGCTCTGAAATTCGGCGTGCTCATACTAGATATAAGTATAAATTGACGTGCCAAGGTTCAGGAAAGCAGCACATACATAACACGTTTGGGGGCCATGTAGGTTTACATTTAAATCCCTTTTAGGCGCTCAAGCCGCATCCCCTATATAGGCATTACGGACTACTTCATTCTAGGTTCACAGGCCTGAGGGCTGACTAGGCCTCAAACAAACATGAGGGGGCGTCACGACGGAGCCCTACGAGCTAGGATCCTGAAATTCGGCGTGCTCATACTAGATATAAGTATGAATTGACTTGCCAAGTTTCAGGAAAGCAGCCCATACAGAACAAGTTTGCGGGCCATGTAGGTTTACATTTTAAATCGTTTTTAAGCGCTAAAGTGGCAGGTAACCTGAGGGGGTCCTGCAGCTGAACCGTGTGGGCTAGGGGCTTGAAATTTCACACAGATAAACTAGTTACAGGTATGAATTAGTGTGCCAAGTTTCATTAGCGCAGCCCTTACCACTCAGCCGCAGTGGGCTTTAGAGTTTGCTAACTTAGGCAACATATGCCAATGTGAAGACATGAGACTAGGCCTCAAACGAAGCTGACCGGCCGCTACGGCCGAAACGTACGAGCTAGGGCTCTGAAATTCGGCGTGCTCATACTAGATATAAGTATGAATTGACGTGCCAAGTTTCAAGAAAGCAGCACATACAGAACAAGTTTTGGGGGCCATGTAGTTTTACATTTTAAATCGCTTTTAAGCGCTAATGTGGTGGGTAACCTGAGGGGGTCCTGCAGCTGAACCGTGTGGGCTAGGGGCTTGAGATTTCACACAGATAAACTAGTTGCAGGTATGAATAAGTGTGCCAAGTTTCATTAGCGCAGCCCTTACCACTCAGCCGCAGTGGGCTTTAGAGTTTGCTAACTTAGATATAAGTATAAATTGACGTGCCAAGGTTCAAGAAAGCAGCACATACATAACACGTTTGGGGGCCATGTAGGTTTACATTTAAATCCCTTTTAGGCGCTCAAGCCGCATCCCCTATATAGGCATTACGGACTATCTCATTCTAGGTTCACAGGCCTGAGGGCTGACTAGGCCTCAAACAAACATGAGGGGGCGTCACGACGGAGCCCTACGAGCTAGGATCCTGAAATTCGGCGTGCTCATACTAGATATAAGTATGAATTGACTTGCCAAGTTTCAAGAAAGCAGCTCATACAGAACAAGTTTGGGGGGCCATGTAGTTTTACATTTTAATTAGCTTTTAAGCGCTAATGTGGCGGGTAACCTGAGGGGGTCCTGCAGCTGAACCGTGTGGGCTAGGGGCTTGAAATTTCACACAGATAAACTAGTTGCAGGTATGAATAAGTGTGCCAAGTTTCATTAGCGCAGCCCTTACCACTCAGCCGCAGTGGGCTTTAGAGTTTGCTAACTTAGGCAACATATGCCAATGCGAAGACATGAGACTAGGCCTCAAACGAAGCTGACCGGCCGCTACGGCCGAACCGTACAAGCTAGGGCTCTGAAATTCGGCGTGCTTATACTAGATATAAGTATGAATTGACGTGCCAAGTTTCAAGAAAGCAGCACATACAGAACAAGTTTTGGGGGCCATGTAGTTTTACATTTTAAATCGCTTTTAAGCGCTAATGTGGCGGGTAACCTGAGGGGGTCCTGCAGCTGAACCGTGTGGGCTAGGGGCTTGAAATTTCACATAGAGAAACTAGGTGCAGGTATGAATAAGTGTGCCAAGTTTCATTAGCGCAGCCCTTACCACTCAGCCGCAGTGGGCTTTGGAGTTTGCTAACTTAGGCAACATATGCCAATGCGAAGACATGAGACTAGGCCTCAAACGAAGCTGACCGGCCGCTACGGCCGAACCGTACAAGCTAGGGCTCTGAAATTCGGCGTGCTTATACTAGATATAAGTATGAATTGACGTGCCAAGTTTCAAGAAAGCAGCACATACAGAACAAGTTTTGGGGGCCATGTAGTTTTACATTTTAAATCGCTTTTAAGCGCTAATGTGGCGGGTAACCTGAGGGGGTCCTGCAGCTGAACCGTGTGGGCTAGGGGCTTGAAATTTCACATAGAGAAACTAGGTGCAGGTATGAATAAGTGTGCCAAGTTTCATTAGCGCAGCCCTTACCACTCAGCCGCAGTGGGCTTTAGAGTTTGCTAACTTAGGCAACATATGCCAATGCGAAGACATGAGACTAGGCCTCAAACGAAGCTGACCGGCCGCTACGGCCGAACCGTACGAGCTAGGGCTCTGAAATTTGGCGTGCTCATACTAGATATAAGTATGAATTGACGTGCCAAATTTCAAGAAAGCAGCACATACAGAACAAGTTTGGGGGGCCATGTAGTTTTACATTTTAATTAGCTTTTAAGCGCTAATGTGGCGGGTAACCTGAGGGGGTCCTGCAGCTGAACCGTGTGGGCTAGGGGCTTGAAATTTCACATAGAGAAACTAGGTGCAGGTATGAATAAGTGTGCCAAGTTTCATTAGCGCAGCCCTTACCACTCAGCCGCAGTGGGCTTTAGAGTTTGCTAACTTAGGCAACATATGCCAATGCGAAGACATGAGACTAGGCCTCAAACGAAGCTGACCGGCCGCTACGGCCGAACCGTACGAGCTAGGGCTCTGAAATTTGGCGTGCTCATACTAGATATAAGTATGAATTGACGTGCCAAGTTTCAAGAAAGCAGCACATACAGAACAAGTTTGGGGGGCCATGTAGTTTTACATTTTAATTAGCTTTTAAGCGCTAATGTGGCGGGTAACCTGAGGGGGTCCTGCAGCTGAACCGTGTGGGCTAGGGGCTTGAAATTTCACATAGAGAAACTAGGTGCAGGTATGAATAAGTGTGCCAAGTTTCATTAGCGCAGCCCTTACCACTCAGCCGCAGTGGGCTTTAGAGTTTGCTAACTTAGGCAACATATGCCAATGCGAAGACATGAGACTAGGCCTCAAACGAAGCTGACCGGCCGCTACGGCCGAACCGTACAAGCTAGGGCTCTGAAATTCGGCGTGCTTATACTAGATATAAGTATGAATTGACGTGCCAAGTTTCAAGAAAGCAGCACATACAGAACAAGTTTTGGGGGCCATGTAGTTTTACATTTTAAATCGCTTTTAAGCGCTAATGTGGCGGGTAACCTGAGGGGGTCCTGCAGCTGAACCGTGTGGGCTAGGGGCTTGAAATTTCACACAGATAAACTAGTTGCAGGTATGAATAAGTGTGCCAAGTTTCATTAGCGCAGCCCTTACCACTCAGCCGCAGTGGGCTTTAGAGTTTGCTAACTTAGGCAACATATGCCAATGCGAAGACATGAGACTAGTCCTCAAACGAAGCTGACCGGCCGCTACGGCCGAACCGTACGAGCTAGGGCTCTGAAATTTGGCGTGCTCATACTAGATATAAGTATGAATTGACGTGCCAAGTTTCAAGAAAGCAGCACATACAGAATAAGTTTGGGGGGCCATGTAGTTTTACATTTTAAATCGCTTTTAAGCGCTAATGTGGCGGGTAACCTGAGGGGGTCCTGCAGCTGAACCGTGTGGGCTAGGGGCTTGAAATTTCACATAGAGAAACTAGGTGCAGGTATGAATAAGTGTGCCAAGTTTCATTAGCGCAGCCCTTACCACTCAGCCGCAGTGGGCTTTAGAGTTTGCTAACTTAGGCAACATATGCCAATGCGAAGACATGAGACTAGGCCTCAAACGAAGCTGACCGGCCGCTACGGCCGAACCGTACAAGCTAGGGCTCTGAAATTCGGCGTGCTTATACTAGATATAAGTATGAATTGACGTGCCAAGTTTCAAGAAAGCAGCACATACAGAACAAGTTTTGGGGGCCATGTAGTTTTACATTTTAAATCGCTTTTAAGCGCTAATGTGGCGGGTAACCTGAGGGGGTCCTGCAGCTGAACCGTGTGGGCTAGGGGCTTGAAATTTCACATAGAGAAACTAGGTGCAGGTATGAATAAGTGTGCCAAGTTTCATTAGCGCAGCCCTTACCACTCAGCCGCAGTGGGCTTTAGAGTTTGCTAACTTAGGCAACATATGCCAATGCGAAGACATGAGACTAGTCCTCAAACGAAGCTGACCGGCCGCTACGGCCGAACCGTACGAGCTAGGGCTCTGAAATTTGGCGTGCTCATACTAGATATAAGTATGAATTGACGTGCCAAGTTTCAAGAAAGCAGCACATACAGAACAAGTTTGGGGGGCCATGTAGTTTTACATTTTAAATCGCTTTTAAGCGCTAATGTGGCGGGTAACCTGAGGGGGTCCTGCAGCTGAACCGTGTGGGCTAGGGGCTTGAAATTTCACATAGAGAAACTAGGTGCAGGTATGAATAAGTGTGCCAAGTTTCATTAGCGCAGCCCTTACCACTCAGCCGCAGTGGGCTTTAGAGTTTGCTAACTTAGGCAACATATGCCAATGCGAAGACATGAGACTAGGCCTCAAACGAAGCTGACCGGCCGCTACGGCCGAACCGTACAAGCTAGGGCTCTGAAATTCGGCGTGCTTATACTAGATATAAGTATGAATTGACGTGCCAAGTTTCAAGAAAGCAGCACATACAGAACAAGTTTTGGGGGCCATGTAGTTTTACATTTTAAATCGCTTTTAAGCGCTAATGTGGCGGGTAACCTGAGGGGGTCCTGCAGCTGAACCGTGTGGGCTAGGGGCTTGAAATTTCACACAGATAAACTAGTTGCAGGTATGAATAAGTGTGCCAAGTTTCATTAGCGCAGCCCTTACCACTCAGCCGCAGTGGGCTTTAGAGTTTGCTAACTTAGGCAACATATGCCAATGCGAAGACGAGACTAGGCCTCAAACGAAGCTGACCGGCCGCTACGGCCGAACTGTACAAGCTAGGGCTCTGAAATTCGGCGTGCTTATACTAGATATAAGTATGAATTGACGTGCCAAGTTTCAAGAAAGCAGCACATACAGAACAAGTTTTGGGGGCCATGTAGTTTTACATTTTAAATCGCTTTTAAGCGCTAATGTGGCGGGTAACCTGAGGGGGTCCTGCAGCTGAACCGTGTGGGCTAGGGGCTTGAAATTTCACACAGATAAACTAGTTGCAGGTATGAATAAGTGTGCCAAGTTTCATTAGCGCAGCCCTTACCACTCAGCCGCAGTGGGCTTTAGAGTTTGCTAACTTAGGCAACATATGCCAATGCGAAGACATGAGACTAGGCCTCAAACGAAGCTGACCGGCCGCTACAGCCGAACCGTACGAGCTAGGGCTCTGAAATTTGGCGTGCTCATACTAGATATAAGTATGAATTGACGTGCCAAGTTTCAAGAAAGCAGCACATACAGAACAAGTTTGGGGGGCCATGTAGTTTTACATTTTAAATCGCTTTTAAGCGCTAATGTGGCGGGTAACCTGAGGGGGTCCTGCAGCTGAACCGTGTGGGCTAGGGGCTTGAAATTTCACACAGATAAACTAGTTGCAGGTATGAATAAGTGTGCCAAGTTTCATTAGCGCAGCCCTTACCACTCAGCCGCAGTGGGCTTTAGAGTTTGCTAACTTAGGCAACATATGCCAATGCGAAGACATGAGACTAGGCCTCAAACGAAGCTGACCGGCCGCTACAGCCGAACCGTACGAGCTAGGGCTCTGAAATTTGGCGTGCTCATACTAGATATAAGTATGAATTGACGTGCCAAGTTTCAAGAAAGCAGCACATACAGAACAAGTTTGGGGGGCCATGTAGTTTTACATTTTAAATCGCTTTTAAGCGCTAATGTGGCGGGTAACCTGAGGGGGTCCTGCAGCTGAACCGTGTGGGCTAGGGGCTTGAAATTTCACACAGATAAACTAGTTGCAGGTATGAATAAGTGTGCCAAGTTTCATTAGCGCAGCCCTTACCACTCAGCCGCAGTGGGCTTTAGAGTTTGCTAACTTAGGCAACATATGCCAATGCGAAGACATGAGACTAGGCCTCAAACGAAGCTGACCGGCCGCTACGGCCGAACCGTACAAGCTAGGGCTCTGAAATTCGGCGTGCTTATACTAGATATAAGTATGAATTGACGTGCCAAGTTTCAAGAAAGCAGCACATACAGAACAAGTTTTGGGGGCCATGTAGTTTTACATTTTAAATCGCTTTTAAGCGCTAATGTGGCGGGTAACCTGAGGGGGTCCTGCAGCTGAACCGTGTGGGCTAGGGGCTTGAAATTTCACACAGATAAACTAGTTGCAGGTATGAATAAGTGTGCCAAGTTTCATTAGCGCAGCCCTTACCACTCAGCCGCAGTGGGCTTTAGAGTTTGCTAACTTAGGCAACATATGCCAATGCGAAGACATGAGACTAGGCCTCAAACGAAGCTGACCGGCCGCTACAGCCGAACCGTACGAGCTAGGGCTCTGAAATTTGGCGTGCTCATACTAGATATAAGTATGAATTGACGTGCCAAGTTTCAAGAAAGCAGCACATACAGAACAAGTTTGGGGGGCCATGTAGTTTTACATTTTAAATCGCTTTTAAGCGCTAATGTGGCGGGTAACCTGAGGGGGTCCTGCAGCTGAACCGTGTGGGCTAGGGGCTTGAAATTTCACACAGATAAACTAGTTGCAGGTATGAATAAGTGTGCCAAGTTTCATTAGCGCAGCCCTTACCACTCAGCCGCAGTGGGCTTTAGAGTTTGCTAACTTAGGCAACATATGCCAATGCGAAGACATGAGACTAGGCCTCAAACGAAGCTGACCGGCCGCTACGGCCGAACCGTACAAGCTAGGGCTCTGAAATTCGGCGTGCTTATACTAGATATAAGTATGAATTGACGTGCCAAGTTTCAAGAAAGCAGCACATACAGAACAAGTTTTGGGGGCCATGTAGTTTTACATTTTAAATCGCTTTTAAGCGCTAATGTGGCGGGTAACCTGAGGGGGTCCTGCAGCTGAACCGTGTGGGCTAGGGGCTTGAAATTTCACACAGATAAACTAGTTGCAGGTATGAATAAGTGTGCCAAGTTTCATTAGCGCAGCCCTTACCACTCAGCCGCAGTGGGCTTTAGAGTTTGCTAACTTAGGCAACATATGCCAATGCGAAGACATGAGACTAGGCCTCAAACGAAGCTGACCGGCCGCTACGGCCGAACCGTACGAGCTAGGGCTCTGAAATTTGGCGTGCTCATACTAGATATAAGTATGAATTGACCTGCCAAGTTTCAAGAAAGCAGCACATACAGAACAAGTTTGGGGGGGCATGTAGTTTTACATTTTAAATCGCTTTTAAGCGCTAATGTGGCGGGTAACCTGAGGGGGTCCTGCAGCTGAACCGTGTGGGCTAGGGGCTTGAAATTTCACACAGATAAACTAGTTGCAGGTATGAATAAGTGTGCCAAGTTTCATTAGCGCAGCCCTTACCACTCAGCCGCAGTGGGCTTTAGAGTTTGCTAACTTAGGCAACATATGCCAATGCGAAGACATGAGACTAGGCCTCAAACGAAGCTGACCGGCCGCTACGGCCGAACCGTACAAGCTAGGGCTCTGAAATTCGGCGTGCTTATACTAGATATAAGTATGAATTGACGTGCCAAGTTTCAAGAAAGCAGCACATACAGAACAAGTTTTGGGGGCCATGTAGTTTTACATTTTAAATCGCTTTTAAGCGCTAATGTGGCGGGTAACCTGAGGGGGTCCTGCAGCTGAACCGTGTGGGCTAGGGGCTTGAGATTTCACACAGATAAACTAGTTGCAGGTATGAATAAGTGTGCCAAGTTTCATTAGCGCAGCCCTTACCACTCAGCCGCAGTGGGCTTTAGAGTTTGCTAACTTAGGCAACATATGCCAATGCGAAGACATGAGACTAGGCCTCAAACGAAGCTGACCGGCCGCTACGGCCGAACCGTACAAGCTAGGGCTCTGAAATTTGGCGTGCTCATACTAGATATAAGTATGAATTGACGTGCCAAGTTTCAAGAAAGCAGCACATACAGAACAAGTTTGGGGGGCCATGTAGTTTTACATTTTAATTAGCTTTTAAGCGCTAATGTGGCGGGTAACCTGAGGGGGTCCTGCAGCTGAACCGTGTGGGCTAGGGGCTTGAAATTTCACATAGAGAAACTAGGTGCAGGTATGAATAAGTGTGCCAAGTTTCATTAGCGCAGCCCTTTCCACTCAGCCGCAGTGGGCTTTAGAGTTTGCTAACTTAGGCAACATATGCCAATGCGAAGACATGAGACTAGGCCTCAAACGAAGCTGACCGGCCGCTACGGCCGAACCGTACAAGCTAGGGCTCTGAAATTCGGCGTGCTTATACTAGATATAAGTATGAATTGACGTGCCAAGTTTCAAGAAAGCAGCACATACAGAACAAGTTTTGGGGGCCATGTAGTTTTACATTTTAAATCGCTTTTAAGCGCTAATGTGGCGGGTAACCTGAGGGGGTCCTGCAGCTGAACCGTGTGGGCTAGGGGCTTGAAATTTCACACAGATAAACTACTTACTGGTATGAATAAGTGTGCCAAGTTTCATTAGCGCAGCCCTTACCACTGAGCCGCAGTGGACCTTTAAATTTGCTAACATAGGCAATGTTAAGTCAATGGAGACATTAAAAACTAGGCCTCAAACGAAGCTGACCGGCCGCTACGGCCTAACCGTACGCGCTAGGGCTCTGAAATTCGGCGTGCTCATACTCGATATAAGTATGAATTGACCTGCCAAGTTTCAAGAAAGCAGCACATACATAACACGTTTGGGGGCCATGTACGTTTACATTTAAATCCCTTTTAGGCGCTCAAGCCGCATCCCCTATATAGGCATTACGGACTACCTCATTCTAGGTTCACAGGCCTGAGGGCTGACTAGGCCTCAAACAAACATGAGGGGGCGTCACGACGGAGCCCTACGAGCTAGGATTCTGAAATTCGGCACGCGTAAACTCGACGTGCGTCCGGACAAGCGTGCCGAGTTTCCAGAACGCAGCTCTTACAGAACAGTTTTAATCGACCCTCAGATTCAGCGAGGTCGGCAATGTTAAGTGAATGGAGGCACCGCGTATGTCATTTGAAGTGTAGGAGTGGCCTAGGAAGATGATTCAAAATGTTCCTGAGACTAGACAGTCTGCTCTTTAAATCACCCAATACATGTCCATTAAAATTATGCCTTCTTAATTAGATTCTAACAGGCTTTAAATGTGAGAGGCTGCATCTCTTTGACTAGGCCTCAAACTACCTTCAGGGGGCGCCACGGCGCAGCCGTATGAGCTAGGGGCCTGAGATTTGGCACGCATAAACTAGATATGTCTCTGGACAAGTGTGCCAAGTTTCATGACTCTAGATATGACAGAACAGTTTTTATTGGCCCTCAAAGTCAGTGAGGTCGCCAATGTTAAGTGAATGGAGGCACCCCACCTGTCATTTGACAGGCCATAACTCCATGTAGGAGTGGCCTAGGAAGATGGTTCAAAGTGTTCCTGAAACTAGACCGTCTGCTCTGTAAATCACCCATAACATGTCTGTGACGATTATGCTTCTTTAATTGATTAATTTAGCTTTCAAATCGGAGGAGCATATTTAGACTGCGATTTCCTCTGTCTGGCCAAAAAATGCCTGTGTGTGCCTAGACCCACAACCCCATACTGAAAGCTTGCTGCAGCCGAGAGGGGCCTCTCTTGGAAATCAGCTCATAACTGCAGTTCCCTTTGAGCTAGAGGACTGAAATTTGGGACAATGATAGGGGAGGGTGGTCTGCACCAGTGACCAAAATTTGGGGGGTCTATGCCACACGGGATGGTTTTTATTAACCCTTTAGTGTCTGGTGGTCTCACGGCCGGCCCGTGTGAGCTAGAAGTCTGAAATTTGGCACGGTGGAGCAAGGCAAATTGGGAAATCACGTACTGAACTTTTACGAGCGCAGCCCTCACCAAAGGCCCGCAAATCACACGAAGGCACCTGCACCCTCAGCCGTGTGATAGAGACGGCTGGATTTTCTCCTGCATACACTAGGGACATGGACAAACACACCTGTAAAGTTTCATGCATGTACACCTCATAGAAGAGTTTTTATTGGCCCTCAAAGTCAGTGAGGTCGCCAATGTTAAGTGAATGGAGGCACCCCACCTGTCATTTGACAGGCCATAACTCTGTGTAGCAGTGACCTAGGAAGACCGTTCAAAGTGTTCCTGAAACTAGACAGTATGCTCTTTAAATCACCCGATACATGTCTGTTACGATTATGCCTCCTTAATTTGATTACAGCCTGTCTTTTTATGGTGAGCGGCCGCATTTCTTCCGAATAGGCCTCAAACTGACCTAGAGGGGGGGTCACGGCCCACCCATACGAGCCAGCGGTCTGAAATTCGGCACGCACGTACTACGTATTTGTATGAACCAAAGTCCCGAGTTTCGTGACCGCAGCTCTTAGAGAACATGTCTGCTGGACCTGTGAACTTACGTTTTAATAGGCCTTTAAGGGGAAAAGGGGCAAGGTCACTTGAGGGGGTCTTTTGGCTGAACCCTGTGACCTAGGGGGCTGAAATTTGGTGAGGAGATGCGCGACACATACCCAGTGAAGTGTTTACAGTATCATAGGTGCAGACCTGACAGAAGTAAAGTTATTCACTTCCAAAGAAAAAAGTGATTTCAGGCATAGGGATTACGGATACGGTAACTGGGAATATTAACGGTCACTGAGAGTGGCAGCTGGCGGTTGCCTAGGCAACGGCACGTCTCTCAGCGCAAATCGATACAAAAAAGTAACACTCTGTGGAGAGAGGGTGTGGCGCTGCAAGTAATATGCTGCCTTAGTGTAGGCTTGACAGAAACAGCCTGGTAAACTTTAAAACGTCACAAGTCCACAGAGGAGAAAGCTAAGTGGACGATTCAAAAATTCATGTCAAAGCACACATGCCCCACATTAAAATCAAATATTGTTTTACTTTCAAAATATAATTATTTTAAGCATAGGGATTTCGGATTCCCTTAGTCTGAATATCATTGGTCACTGAGATCAGCAGGTCACCGTTGTCAAGGCAACACAGATAAACTAGATGGACGAATAAATCAGTGTGCCGATACCTGTGTCTTCACCAATAGGGGCAGGCTGGGCAGAGGCACATCTCATAGATAGGTATTACGGACTGTCTCATTATGGACTCTAAAGCCGCATCCCCTATATAGGCATTACGGACTACCTCATTCTAGGTTCACAGGCCTGATGGCTGACTAGGCCTCAAACAAACATGAGGGGGCGTCACAGCAGAGCCCTACGAGCTAGGGGTCTGAGATTCGGCACGCATAAACTGGACGTATGTCCGGACAAGTTTGCCAAGTTTCAAGAATGCAGCAGTTACAGAACATGTGTGGGGGCCATGTAGGTTTACATTTTAAATCACTTTTAAGTGCTAAAGTGGCAGGTAACCTGAGGGGGTCCGGCAGCTGAACCGTGTGAGCTAGGGGCTTGAAATTTCACACAGATAAACTAGTTTCATGTATGAATAAGTGTGCCAAGTTTCATTAGCGCAGCCCTTACCACTTAGCCGCAGTGGGCTTTAGAATTTGCCAAGTTAGGCAATGCAGGCGAATGGAGACATTAAAAACTAGGCCTCAAACGAAGCTGACCGGCCGCTACGGCTGAACCGTACGAGCTAGGGCTCTGAAATTCGGCGTGCTCGTACTAGATATAAGTATGAATTGACTGGCCAAGTTTCAAGAATGCAGCACTCACAGAACACGTTTGTGGGCCATGTAGGTTTACATTTTAAATCGCTTTTAAGCGCTAAAGTGGCAGGTAACCTGAGGGGGTCCGGCAGCTGAACCGTGTGAGCTAGGGGCTTGAAATTTCACACAGATAAACTAGTTACAGGTATGAATAAGTGTGCCAAGTTTCATTAGCACAGCTCTTACCACTCAGCCGCAGTGGGCTTTAGAGTTTGCTAACTTTGGCGGTATATGCCAATGCGAAGAAATCAGACTAGGCCTCAAACGAAGCTGACCGGCCGCTACGGCCGAACCGTACGAGCTAGGGCTCTGAAATTCGGCGCACTCATACTAGATATAAGTATTAATTAACGTGCCAAGTTTCAAGAATGCAGCACTTACAGAACACGTTTGGAGGCCATGTAGGTTTACATTTTAATTAGCTACTGTTCGTTGCTGAGGCCGCATGTCATAGCTATAGGTAAAGTGCCCCCTACTGTTCATTGCTGAGGCCTCATCCCCTACATACACATGACGGATCCCCTACATAGATGTGACGGATCCCCTACTGCTCATTGCTGAGGCCGCATCCCCTACATAGACATGAGGTATTCCCTAAGGTTCATTGCTGAGGCCGCATCCCCTACATACACATGAGGGATTCCCTACTGCTTGCCGCTGAGGCCGCATCCCCTACATAGACATGAGGTATTCCCTAAGGTTCATTGCTGAGGCCGCACCTCCTACATACAGATGATGGATCACCTACTGTTTGTTGCTGTCATAATTAAGGATAACGTGCCCCCTACTGTTGATAGTTGAGGCTGCATCTTCTACATACAGATGACAGATCCCCTACTGTTCATTGCTGAGGCCGCATCCCCTACATACACATGAGGGATTCCCTACTGCTTGTTGCTGAGGCCACATCCCCTACATAGACATGAGGGATTCCCTAAGGTTCATTGCTGAGGCCGCATCCCCTACATACACATGAGGGATTCCCTACTGCTTGTTGCTGAGGCCACATCCCCTACATAGGCATGAGTGATCCCCTAGGGTTCATTAATGAGGTCGCATCCCCTACATATGGATAACAGATTGCCTACCTTTTTGTGTTTCTTGTTCATTGGTCATGACAAAGTGAAAAATTGACAAAGTGTCAAAATGAGATTGTGAGAGATTACAGATTACCTAGGAAGACTGCTTCAGTTATATTACAGATATCCTCAAAAGTCTCCTAACAGTTGTTACAGATTACATCAATATGGTAACCCTAGGCCAGATTTCCTAACGGTCATTACAGATTGCATCAATAGGCTAACCCTAGGCCAGGTCCCCTAACAGTTATTACGGCTTACATCAACAGGCTAACCCTAGGCCAGATTCTCTAACAGTTATTACGGATTGCATCAATATGGTAACCCTAGGCCAGAGTCCCTAACAGTTATTACGGATTGCATCAATAGGCTAACCCTAGGCCTGATTCCCTAACAGTTATTACGGATTGCATCAATAGGCTAACCGTAGGCAAGATGTCACAAGAGGTATTATTTGGACTTATGCAACAGATATCTTAACAGTCATTACGGATTGCATCAATAGGCTAACCCTAGGCCAGATTCTCTAACAGTTATTACAGATTGCATCAATAGGCTAACCCTAGGCCTGATTCCCTAACAGTTATTACGGATTGCATCAATAGGCTAACCCTAGGCCAGATATCCTAACAGTTATTACGGATTGCATCAATAGGCTAACCCTAGGCCAGACCCCCTAAGAGTTATTACGGATTGCATCAATATGGTAACCCTAGGCCAGATTCCCTAACAGTTATTACGGATTGCATCAATAGGCTAACCCTAGGCCAGATGTCACAACAGGTATTATTTGGACATGCAACAGATATTGTAACAGTTATTACGGATTGCATCAATAGGCTAACCCTAGGCCAGATATCGTAACAGTTATTACGGATTGCATAAATAGGCTAACCCTAGGCCAGATATCATAACAGTTATTACGGATTGCATCAATAGGCTAACCCTAGGCCTGATTCCCTAACAGTTATTACGGATTGCATCAATAGGCTAAGCCTAGGCCAGATGTCACAACAGGTATTATTTGGACATGCAACAGATATTGTAACAGTTATTACGGATTGCATCAATAGGCTAACCCTAGGCCAGATATCCTAACAGTTATTACGGATTGCATCAATAGGCTAACCCTAGGCCTGATTCCCTAACAGTTATTACGGATTGCATCAATAGGCTAACCCTAGGCCAGATGTCACAAGAGGTATTATTTGGACATGCAACAGATATTGTAACAGTTATTACGGATTGCATCAATAGGCTAACCCTAGGCCAGATATCCTAACAGTTATTACGGATTGCATCAATAGGCTAACCCTAGGCCAGATTTCCTAACAGATATTACGAATTGCATCAATAGGCTAACCCTAGGCCGGATTCCCTAAGAGTTATTACGAATTGCATCAATAGGCTAACCCTAGGCCAGATATCCTAACAGTTATTACGGATTGCATCAATAGGCTAACCCTAGGCCTGATTCCCTAACAGTTATTACGGATTGCATCAATAGGCTAACCGTAGGCAAGATGTCACAAGAGGTATTATTTGGACTTATGCAACAGATATCTTAACAGTCATTACGGATTGCATCAATAGGCTAACCCTAGGCCAGATTCTCTAACAGTTATTACAGATTGCATCAATAGGCTAACCCTAGGCCTGATTCCCTAACAGTTATTACGGATTGCATCAATAGGCTAACCCTAGGCCAGATATCCTAACAGTTATTATGGATTGCATCAATAGGCTAACCCTAGGCCAGACCCCCTAAGAGTTATTACGGATTGCATCAATATGGTAACCCTAGGCCAGATTCCCTAACAGTTATTACGGATTGCATCAATAGGCTAACCCTAGGCCAGATGTCACAAGAGGTATTATTTGGACATGCAACAGATATTGTAACAGTTATTACGGATTGCATCAATAGGCTAACCCTAGGCCAGATATCCTAACAGTTATTACGGATTGCATCAATAGGCTAACCCTAGGCCAGATTCCCTAACAGATATTACGAATTGCATCAATAGGCTAACCCTAGGCCGGATTCCCTAAGAGTTATTACGAATTGCATCAATAGGCTAACCCTAGGCCAGATATCCTAACAGTTATTACGGATTGCATCAATAGGCTAACCCTAGGCCAGACCCCCTAAGAGTTATTACGGATTGCATCAATATGGTAACCCTAGGCCAGATTCCCTAACAGTTATTACGGATTGCATCAATAGGCTAACCCTAGGCCAGATGTCACAACAGGTATTATTTGGACATGCAACAGATATTGTAACAGTTATTACGGATTGCATCAATAGGCTAACCCTAGGCCAGATATCCTAACAGTTATTACGGATTGCATCAATAGGCTAACCCTAGGCCAGATTTCCTAACAGATATTACGAATTGCATCAATAGGCTAACCCTAGGCCAGATTCCCTAACAGTTATTACGGATTGCATCAATAGGCTAACCCTAGGCCAGATGTCACAACAGGTATTATTTGGACATGCAACAGATATTGTAACAGTTATTACGGATTGCATCAATAGGCTAACCCTAGGCCAGATATCCTAACAGTTATTACGGATTGCATCAATAGGCTAACCCTAGGCCAGATTTCCTAACAGATATTACGAATTGCATCAATAGGCTAACCCTAGGCCGGATTGCCTAAGAGATATTACGAATTGCATCAATAGGCTAACCCTAGGCCAGATATCCTAACAGTTATTACGGATTGCATCAATAGGCTAACCCTAGGCCTGATTCCCTAACAGTTATTACGGATTGCATCAATAGGCTAACCCTAGGCCAGATGTCACAAGAGGTATTATTTGGACATGCAACAGATATTGTAACAGTTATTACGGATTGCATCAATAGGCTAACCCTAGGCCAGATATCCTAACAGTTATTACGGATTGCATCAATAGGCTAACCCTAGGCCAGATTTCCTAACAGATATTACGAATTGCATCAATAGGCTAACCCTAGGCCGGATTGCCTAAGAGTTATTACGAATTGCATCAATAGGCTAACCCTAGGCCAGATATCCTAACAGTTATTACAGATTGCATCAATAGGATAACCCTAGGCCAGATTCCCTAACAGTTATTACGGATTGCATCAATAGGCTAACCCTAGGCCACATGTCACAACAGGTATTATTTGGACATGCAACAGATATTGTAACAGTTATTACGGATTGCATCAATAGGCTAACCCTAGGCCAGATATCCTAACAGTTATTACGGATTGCATCAATAGGCTAACCCTAGGCCAGATTTCCTAACAGATATTACGAATTGCATCAATAGGCTAACCCTAGGCCGGATTCCCTAAGAGTTATTACGAATTGCATCAATAGGCTAACCCTAGGCCAGATATCCTAACAGTTATTACGGATTGCATCAATAGGCTAACCCTAGGCCTGATTCCCTAACAGTTATTACGGATTGCATCAATAGGCTAACCGTAGGCAAGATGTCACAAGAGGTATTATTTGGACTTATGCAACAGATATCTTAACAGTCATTACGGATTGCATCAATAGGCTAACCCTAGGCCAGATTCTCTAACAGTTATTACAGATTGCATCAATAGGCTAACCCTAGGCCTGATTCCCTAACAGTTATTACGGATTGCATCAATAGGCTAACCCTAGGCCAGATATCCTAACAGTTATTACGGATTGCATCAATAGGCTAACCCTAGGCCAGACCCCCTAAGAGTTATTACGGATTGCATCAATATGGTAACCCTAGGCCAGATGTCACAACAGGTATTATTTGGACATGCAACAGATATTGTAACAGTTATTACGGATTGCATCAATAGGCTAACCCTAGGCCAGATATCGTAACAGTTATTACGGATTGCATCAATAGGCTAACCCTAGGCCAGATTTCCTAACAGATATTACGAATTGCATCAATAGGCTAACCCTAGGCCGGATTCCCTAAGAGTTATTACGAATTGCATCAATAGGCTAACCCTAGGCCAGATATCCTAACAGTTATTACGGATTGCATCAATAGGCTAACCCTAGGCCAGACCCCCTAAGAGTTATAATGGATTGCATCAATAGGCTAACCCTAGGCCAGATTCCCTAACAGTTATTACGGATTGCATCAATAGGCTAACCCTAGGCCAGATGTCACAACAGGTATTATTTGGACATGCAACAGATATTGTAACAGTTATTACGGATTGCATCAATAGGCTAACCCTAGGCCAGATATCCTAACAGTTATTACGGATTGCATCAATAGGCTAACCCTAGGCCAGATTTCCTAACAGATATTACGAATTGCATCAATAGGCTAACCCTAGGCCGGATTGCCTAAGAGATATTACGAATTGCATCAATAGGCTAACCCTAGGCCAGATATACTAACAGTTATTACGGATTGCATCAATAGGCTAACCCTAGGCCAGATATCCTAACAGTTATTACGGATTGCATCAATAGGCTAACCCTAGGCCAGACCCCCTAAGAGTTATTACGGATTGCATCAATATGGTAACCCTAGGCCAGATTCCCTAACAGTTATTACGGATTGCATCAATAGGCTAACCCTAGGCCAGATGTCACAACAGGTATTATTTGGACATGCAACAGATATTGTAACAGTTATTACGGATTGCATCAATAGGCTAACCCTAGGCCAGATATCGTAACAGTTATTACGGATTGCATAAATAGGCTAACCCTAGGCCAGATATCATAACAGTTATTACGGATTGCATCAATAGGCTAACCCTAGGCCTGATTCCCTAACAGTTATTACGGATTGCATCAATAGGCTAACCCTAGGCCAGATGTCACAAGAGGTATTATTTGGACATGCAACAGATATTGTAACAGTTATTACGGATTGCATCAATAGGCTAACCCTAGGCCAGATATCCTAACAGTTATTACGGATTGCATCAATAGGCTAACCCTAGGCCAGGTTTCCTAACAGATATTACGAATTGCATCAATAGGCTAACCCTAGGCCGGATTCCCTAAGAGTTATTACGAATTGCATCAATAGGCTAACCCTAGGCCAGATATCCTAACAGTTATTACGGATTGCATCAATAGGCTAACCCTAGGCCAGACCCCCTAAGAGTTATAATGGATTGCATCAATAGGCTAACCCTAGGCCAGATTCCCTAACAGTTATTACGGATTGCATCAATAGGCTAACCCTAGGCCAGATGTCACAACAGGTATTATTTGGACATGCAACAGATATTGTAACAGTTATTACGGATTGCATCAATAGGCTAACCCTAGGCCAGATATCCTAACAGTTATTACGGATTGCATCAATAGGCTAACCCTAGGCCAGATTTCCTAACAGATATTACGAATTGCATCAATAGGCTAACCCTAGGCCGGATTCCCTAAGAGTTATTACGAATTGCATCAATAGGCTAACCCTAGGCCAGATATCCTAACAGTTATTACGGATTGCATCAATAGGCTATCCCTAGGCCTGATTCCCTAACAGTTATTACGGATTGCATCAATAGGCTAACCCTAGGCCAGATTTCCTAACAGATATTATGAATTGCATCAATAGGCTAACCCTAGGCCGGATTCCCTAAGAGTTATTACGAATTGCATCAATAGGCTAACCCTAGGCCAGATATCCTAACAGTTATTACGGATTGCATCAATAGGCTAACCCTAGGCCTGATTCCCTAACAGTTATTACGGATTGCATCAATAGGCTAACCCTAGGCCAGATGTCACAAGAGGTATTATTTGGACATGCAACAGATATTGTAACAGTTATTACGGATTGCATCAATAGGCTAACCCTAGGCCAGATATCCTAACAGTTATTACGGATTGCATCAATAGGCTAACCCTAGGCCAGATTTCCTAACAGATATTACGAATTGCATCAATAGGCTAACCCTAGGCCGGATTCCCTAAGAGTTATTACGAATTGCATCAATAGGCTAACCCTAGGCCAGATATCCTAACAGTTATTACAGATTGCATCAATAGGCTAACCCTAGGCCAGATTCCCTAACAGTTATTACGGATTGCATCAATAGGCTAACCCTAGGCCAGATGTCACAACAGGTATTATTTGGACATGCAACAGGTATTGTAACAGTTATTACGGATTGCATCAATAGGCTAACCCTAGGCCAGATATCCTAACAGTTATTACAGATTGCATCAATAGGCTAACCCTAGGCCTGATTCCCTAACAGTTATTACGGATTGCATCAATAGGCTAACCCTAGGCCAGATGTCACAACAGGTATTATTTGGACATGCAACAGATATTGTAACAGTTATTACGGATTGCATCAATAGGCTAACCCTAGGCCAGATATCCTAACAGTTATTACGGATTGCATCAATAGGCTAACCCTAGGCCTGATTCCCTAACAGTTATTACGGATTGCATCAATAGGCTAACCCTAGGCCAGATGTCACAAGAGGTATTATTTGGACATGCAACAGATATTGTAACAGTTATTACGGATTGCATCAATAGGCTAACCCTAGGCCAGATATCCTAACAGTTATTATGGATTGCATCAATAGGCTAACCCTAGGCCAGATTTCCTAACAGATATTACGAATTGCATCAATAGGCTAACCCTAGGCCGGATTCCCTAAGAGTTATTACGAATTGCATCAATAGGCTAACCCTAGGCCAGATATCCTAACAGTTATTACGGATTGCATCAATAGGCTAACCCTAGGCCAGATGCCCTAACAGTTATTACGGATTGCATCAATAGGCTAACCCTAGGCCACATGTCACAACAGGTATTATTTGGACATGCAACAGAAATCCTAACAGATATTACGAATTGCATCAATAGGCTAACCCTAGGCCAAATGTCACAACAGGTATTATTTGGACATGCAACAGATATTGTAACAGTTATTACGGATTGCATCAATAGGCTAACCCTAGGCCAGATATCCTAACAGTTATTACGGATTGCATCAATAGGCTAACCCTAGGCCAGATTTCCTAACAGATATTACGAATTGCATCAATAGGCTAACCCTAGGCCGGATTCCCTAAGAGTTATTACGAATTGCATCAATAGGCTAACCCTAGGCCAGAAATCCTAACAGTTATTACAGATTGCATCAATATGGTAACCCTAGGCCAGATTCCCTAACAGTTATTACGGATTGCATCAATAGGCTAACCCTAGGCCAGATGTCACAACAGGTATTATTTGGACATGCAACAGATATTGTAACAGTTATTACGGATTGCATCAATAGGCTAACCCTAGGCCAGATATCGTAACAGTTATTACGGATTGCATCAATAGGCTAACCCTAGGCCAGATATCATAACAGTTATTACAGATTGCATCAATAGGCTAACCCTAGGCCAGATTCCCTAACAGTTATTACGGATTGCATCAATAGGCTAACCCTAGGCCAGATGTCACAACAGGTATTATTTGGACATGCAACAGATATTGTAACAGTTATTACGGATTGCATCAATAGGCTAACCCTAGGCCAGATATCCTAACAGTTATTACGGATTGCATCAATAGGCTAACCCTAGGCCAGATTTCCTAACAGATATTACGAATTGCATCAATAGGCTAACCCTAGGCCGGATTCCCTAAGAGTTATTACGAATTGCATCAATAGGCTAACCCTAGGCCAGATATCCTAACAGTTATTACAGATTGCATCAATAGGTTAACCCTAGGCCAGATTCCCTAACAGTTATTACGGATTGCATCAATAGGCTAACCCTAGGCCAGATGTCACAACAGGTATTATTTGGACATGCAACAGATATTGTAACAGTTATTACGGATTGCATCAATAGGCTAACCCTAGGCCAGATATCCTAACAGTTATTACGGATTGCATCAATAGGCTAACCCTAGGCCAGATTTCCTAACAGATATTACGAATTGCATCAATAGGCTAACCCTAGGCCGGATTCCCTAAGAGTTATTACGAATTGCATCAATAGGCTAACCCTAGGCCAGATATCCTAACAGTTATTACGGATTGCATCAATAGGCTAACCCTAGGCCTGATTCCCTAACAGTTATTACGGATTGCATCAATAGGCTAAGCCTAGGCCAGATGTCACAACAGGTATTATTTGGACATGCAACAGATATTGTAACAGTTATTACGGATTGCATCAATAGGCTAACCCTAGGCCAGATATCCTAACAGTTATTACGGATTGCATCAATAGGCTAACCCTAGGCCAGATTCCCTAACAGTTATTACGGATTGCATCAATAGGCTAACCCTAGGCCAAATGTCACAACAGGTATTATTTGGACATGCAACAGATATTGTAACAGTTATTACGGATTGCATCAATAGGCTAACCCTAGGCCAGATATCATAACAGTTATTACGGATTGCATCAATTGGCTAACCCTAGGCCAGATATCCTAACAGTTATTACAGATTGCATCAATAGGCTAACCCTAGGCCAGATTCCCTAACAGTTATTACGGATTGCATCAATAGGCTAACCCTAGGCCAGACCCCCTAAGAGTTATTATGGATTGCATCAATAGGCTAACCCTAGGCCAGATGCCCTAACAGTTATTACGGATTGCATCAATAGGCTAACCCTAGGCCAAATGTCACAACAGGTATTATTTGGACATGCAACAGATATTGTAACAGTTATTACGGATTGCATCAATAGGCTAACCCTAGGCCAGATATCATAACAGTTATTACGGATTGCATCAATTGGCTAACCCTAGGCCAGATATCCTAACAGTTATTACAGATTGCATCAATAGGCTAACCCTAGGCCAGATTCCCTAACAGTTATTACGGATTGCATCAATAGGCTAACCCTAGGCCAGACCCCCTAAGAGTTATTATGGATTGCATCAATAGGCTAACCCTAGGCCAGATTCCCTAACAGTTATTACAGATTGCATCAATAGGCTAACCCTAGGCCAGATGTCACAACAGGTATTATTTGGACATGCAACAGATATTGTAACAGTTATTACGGATTGCATCAATAGGCTAACCCTAGGCCAGATATCCTAACAGTTACTACGGATTGCATCAATAGGCTAACCCTAGGCCAGATTTCCTAACAGATATTACGAATTGCATCAATAGGCTAACCCTAGGCCGGATTCCCTAAGAGTTATTACGGATTGCATGAATATGGCAACCCTAGGCCAGATTCCATAACAGTTATTACGGATTGCATCAATAGGCTAACCCTAGGCCAGACCCCCTAAGAGTTATTATGGATTGCATCAATAGGCTAACCTTAGCCCAGGTTATATTTGTACTGATGCGACAGATGTCCTAACAGTTATTACCAATTACATCAATATGGTAACCATAGGCCAGATGTTATAACAGTTATTACAGATTATATCAATATGGTAACCCTAGGCCATATAGATTTCGGCGTTTTGCGTCCCAGTTCCCTAGGCAATGTTACGCATTTCTTAAACAAGGTAACCCTAGGCCAGATTTTAGAATAGGTATTATGTTCAGCCAGAAGTCCTGTATCATATTACAGATAACCTAAACCAGAACACCTACGGATCCAGTGTAGTGAAGGTAGTAAAGCTGTAATCATTAATTGCCAATTCCCTATTCTTGATTGCAGATTACATAATTAGGCTAACCCTAGGCCAGATTTTAGAATAGGCATTATGTACGTACAGAAGTCCTATATCATATTACAGATAACCTAAACCAGAACACCTAAGGATCCATTGTAGTGAAGGTAGTAAAGCTGTAATCATTAATTGCCAATTCCCTATTCTTGATTGCAGATTACATAATTAGGCTAACCCTAGGCCAGATTTTAGAATAGGCATTATGTACGTACAGAAGTCCTATATCATATTACAGATAACCTAAACCAGAACACCTACGGATCCATTGTAGTGAAGGTAGTAAAGCTGTAATCATTAATTGCCAATTCCCTATTCTTGATTGCAGATTACATAATTAGGCTAACCCTAGGCCAGATTTTAGAATAGGCATTATGTACGTACAGAAGTCCTATATCATATTACAGATAACCTAAACCAGAACACCTACGGATCCATTGTAGTGAAGGTAGTAAAGCTGTAATCATTAATTGCCAATTCCCTATTCTTGATTGCAGATTACATAATTAGGCTAACCCTAGGCCAGATTTTAGAATAGGCATTATGTACATACAGAAGTCCTATATCATATTACAGATAACCTAAACCAGAACACCTACGGATCCATTGTAGTGAAGGTAGTAAAGCTGTAATCATTTATTGCCAATTCCCTATTCTTAATTGCAGATTATATAATTAGGCTAACCCTAGGCCAGATTTTAAAATAGGCTTTATGTACGGACAGAAGTCCTATATCATATTACAGATAACCTAAACCAGAACACCTATGGATCCACTGTAGTGAAGGTAGTGAAGCTGTAACCAGAAAATCCCAATTCCCTATTCTTAATTGCAGAATACATAAGTAGGCTGACCGAGGCCATATAGATTTCGGCGTTTTGCGTCCCAGTTCCCTAGCATTATTACGCATTTGTTAAAGAAGGTAACCCTAGGCCAGATTTTAGAATAGGTATTATGCACGGCCAGAAGTCCTGTATCATATTACAGATACCCTAAACCAGAATACCTATAGATCGAGTGTAGTGAAGGTAGTGAAGCTGTAACTAATAATAAAGATTCAGTTCCTTGTCCTAGGGTGACATCAAGTGGTCAAACGGTGGTACTTCAGCCACTAACCTAGAAAAGTAGGGATTACGGCCGGAATTATAGGTATGGTGGCCTGGACCGTTAGGGAGGCCGTAATATTTAGCTATGGTTAGGGCCAGGGCACTAATTAGGGTTAGGGTTAGGGTTAGGGTTAGGGTTAGGGTTAGGGTTAGGGTTAGGGTTAGGGGTTAGGGTTAGGGTTAGGGTTAGGGTTAGGAGCCTGTCCAGAATACCTATTATTTTTTCCGCATTTTGTAAAAAAAATGTATGGGACGGGTTTTTTTCCTGGCCTGTATTAAGTTTTATGGCCTGAATTTAGGAAACCTGGCCTCGTCAATGGGAAAATCCCATACGTTCGAAAAGCCAGGATACCTATAATTCATTAGAAGGACGTAATTCCTATTACGTAGTAACTGTTTTTGTACTGCAGGTGGCAGTATTTATTTTTTAAAAATATATTACGGATTACCTAAGTCTCATTATCTCAGGCCTATCTCAGACATATATATTACGGCTTCTATAATTCAGTAATAAGGTTTGTAGTAGCTTAACATAGGCTAATGTCACAGCCCGTTTTACATGGCCAAAATTGTTTTTTGATCAAGTTTTTAAAGTATATTGTGTTTTTTTCTGTCTGTACATCACATATATATGTATGCAGGCATAGCCAGATGTATTTGTGCATTTACTTTTTTGTTTTTAATCTTTATTGTCTATTATCTTTAATCGATGTAGCTAACGTTTTATCATTTAGTTATGCTTAGGGAGGCCGTAATAAATAATATATATTGTGCACTTTATTGCTCAAGCTGCAGTACCTTTGTCTTCACCAACAGAGGGCAGACTGAGCTATTGGTCTCTATGGCATAGGTAGTAAAGCCGGATTATGTATTTATCATGGACTACCACAGTAGTCATTATACTTAGTGTTATAGCTGTCAAAAAAGTGACATCTTAGCATTTAGTTATACATAGGGAGGCCGTAATAAGTAATATATATTCTGCACTTTATTGCTCAAGCTGCAGTACCTTTGTCTTGACCAACAGAGGGCAGACTGAGCTATTGGTCTCTATGGCATAGGTAGTAAAGCCGGATTGTATACTTATCATGGACTACCACAGTAGTCATTATACTTAGTGTTATAGCTGTCAAAAAAGTGACATCTTATCATTTAGTTATACATAGGGAGGCCGTAATAAGTAATATATATTGCGCACTTTATTGCTCAAGCTGCAGTACCTTTGTCTTCACCAACAGAGGGCAGACTGAGCTATTGGTCTCTATGGTATAGGCAGTAAAGCCGGATTATATAGGTATGGTAGTAAGGCCGGATCCTGTATTTATCGTGGACTACCACAGTAGTCATTATACTTAGTGTTATAGCTGTCAAAAAAGTGACAGCTCGTTTTACATGACCAAAAGTGTTTTTTGATCAACTGTTTTAAGTATGTTGTGTTTTTTATGTCTGTACATTACATATGCATGTATGCAGGCATAGCCAGATGTATTTGTGCATTTATTTTTTTGTTTTTAATCTTTATTGTCTATTATCTTTATTCGATGTCGCTAACTTTTTAGCATTTAGTTATACATATGGAGGCCGTAATAAATGATATATATTGCGCACTTTATTGCTCAAGCTGCAGTACCTTTGTCTTCACCAACAGAGGGCAGACTGAGCTATTGGTCTCTATGGTATAGGCAGTAAAGCCGGATTATATAGGTATGGTAGTAAGGCCGGATCCTGTATTTATCGTGGACTACCACAGTAGTCATTATACTTAGTGTTATAGCTGTCAAAAAAGTGACAGCTCGTTTTACATGACCAAAAGTGTTTTTTGATCAACTGTTTTAAGTATGTTGTGTTTTTTATGTCTGTACATTACATATGCATGTATGCAGGCATAGCCAGATGTATTTGTGCATTTATTTTTTTGTTTTTAATCTTTATTGTCTATTATCTTTATTCGATGTCGCTAACTTTTTAGCATTTAGTTATACATATGGAGGCCGTAATAAATGATATATATTGCGCACTTTATTGCTCAAGCTGCAGTACCTTTGTCTTCACCAACAGAGGGCAGACTGAGCTATTGGTCTCTATGGTATAGGCAGTAAAGCCGGATTATATAGGTATGGTAGTAAGGCCGGATCCTGTATTTATCGTGGACTACCACAGTAGTCATTATACTTAGTGTTATAGCTGTCAAAAAAGTGACAGCTCGTTTTACATGACCAAAAGTGTTTTTTGATCAACTGTTTTAAGTATGTTGTGTTTTTTATGTCTGTACATTACATATGCATGTATGCAGGCATAGCCAGATGTATTTGTGCATTTATTTTTTTGTTTTTAATCTTTATTGTCTATTATCTTTATTCGATGTCGCTAACTTTTTAGCATTTAGTTATACATATGGAGGCCGTAATAAATGATATATATTGCGCACTTTATTGTTCAAGCTGCAGTACCTATGTCTTCACCAGTGGGGGCAGGATGACCTAATGCTCAGTTTGGGTAGGAAAGCCAGATCATATACGTATCATGGACTACCATACTACAGAGATATATATATATATTACGGACTATATTGCTCAAGCTGCAGTACCTGTGTCTTCACCAACAGAGGGCAGACTTACCTATTGTTCCCTATGACATAGTTAGTACGGCCGGATTATATAATTGTGGCAGTAAAGCCGGATCATATACTTATCATGGACTATCATACAATAAAGATATATATATATTACAGACTTTATTGCTCAAGCTGCAGTACCTATGTCTTCACCAGTGGGGGCAGGCTGACCTAATGCTCATTATGCGTAGGAAAGCCAGATCATATACGTATCATGGACTATCATACTATAGAGATATACATATGTTACGGACTTTATCGCTCAAGCTGCAGTACCTATGTCTTCACCAGTGGGGGCAGGCTGACCTAATGCTCATTATGCGTAGGAAAGCCAGATCATATACGTATCATGGACTATCATACTACAGAGATATATATATATATTACGGACTATATTGCTCAAGCTGCAGTACCTGTGTCTTCACCAACAGAGGGCAGACTTACCTATTGTTCCCTATGACATAGTTAGTAAGGCCGGATTATATAATTGTGGCAGTAAAGCCGGATCATATACTTATCATGGACTATCATACAATAAAGATATATATATATTACAGACTTTATTGCTCAAGCTGCAGTACCTATGTCTTCACCAGTGGGGGCAGGCTGACCTAATGCTCAGTATGGGTAGTAAAGCCAGATCCTATACGTATCATGGACTATCATACTATAGAGATATATATATGTTACGAACTTTATTGCTCAAGCTGCAGTACCTATGTCTTCACCAGTGGGGGCAGGCCGACCTAATGCTCAGTTTGGGTAGGAAAGCCAGATCCTATACGTATCATGGACTATCATACTATAGAGATATATATATATATATTACGGACTATATTGCTCAACCTGCAGTACCTGTGTCTTCACCAACAGAGGGCAGACTTACCTATTGTTCCCTATGACATAGTTAGTAAGGCCGGATTATATAATTGTGGCAGTAAAGCCGGATCATATACTTATCATGGACTATCATACAATAAAGATATATATATGTTACGGACTTTATTGCTCAAGCTGCAGTACCTATGTCTTCACCAGTGGGGGCAGGCTGACCTAATGCTCAGTATGGGTAGGAAAGCCAGATCATATACGTATCATGGCCTATCATACTATAGAGATATATATATATATATTACGGACTATATTGCTCAAGCTGCAGTACCTGTGTCTTCACCAACAGAGGGCAGACTTACCTATTGTTCCCTATGACATAGTTAGTAAGACCGGATAATATAATTGTGGCAGTAAAGCCGGATCATATACTTATCATGGACTATCATACAATAAAGATATATATATGTTACGGACTTTATTGCTCAAGCTGCAGTACCTATGTCTTCACCAGTGGGGGCAGGCTGACCTAATGCTCAGTATGGGTAGGAAAGCCAGATCATATACGTATCATGGACTATCATACTATAGAGATATATATATATATATTACGGACTATATTGCTCAAGCTGCAGTACCTGTGTCTTCACCAACAGAGGGCAGACTTACCTATTGTTCCCTATGACATAGTTAGTAAGGCCGGATTATATAATTGTGGCAGTAAAGCCGGATCATATACTTATCATGGACTATCATACAATAAAGATATATATATGTTACGGACTTTATTGCTCAAGCTGCAGTACCTATGTCTTCACCAGTGGGGGCAGGCTGACCTAATGCTCAGTATGGGTAGGAAAGCCAGATCATATACGTATCATGGACTATCATACTATAGAGATATATATATGTTACGAACTTTATTGCTCAAGCTGCAGTACCTATGTCTTCACCAGTGGGGGCAGGCCGACCTAATGCTCAGTTTGGGTAGGAAAGCCAGATCCTATACGTATCATGGACTATCATACTATAGAGATATATATATATATATTACGGACTATATTGCTCAAGCTGCAGTACCTGTGTCTTCACCAACAGAGGGCAGACTTACCTATTGTTCCCTATGACATAGTTAGTAAGGCCGGATTATATAATTGTGGCAGTAAAGCCGGATCATATACTTATCATGGACTATCATACAATAAAGATATATATATGTTACGGACTTTATTGCTCAAGCTGCAGTACCTATGTCTTCACCAGTGGGGGCAGGCTGACCTAATGCTCAGTTTGGGTAGGAAAGCCAGATCATATACGTATCATGGACTATCATACTACAGAGATATATATATATATATTACGGACTATATTGCTCAAGCTGCAGTACCTGTGTCTTCACCAAAAGAGGGCAGACTTACCTATTGTTCCCTATGACATAGGTAGTAAAGCCGGATTATATAATTGTGGCAGTAAAGCCGGATCATATACTTATCATGGACTATCATACAATAGAGATATATATATATTACAGACTTTATTGCTCAAGCTGCAGTACCTATGTCTTCACCAGTGGGGGCAGGCTGACCTAATGCTCAGTATGGGTAGGAAAGCCAGATCATATACGTATCATGGACTATCATACTATAGAGATATATATATGTTATGGACTTTATCGCTCAAGCTGCAGTACCTACGTCTTTACCAGTGGGGGCAGGCTGACCTAATGCTCAGTATGGGTAGTAAAGCCAGATCCTATACGTATCATGGACTATCATACTATAGAGATATATATATGTTATGGACTTTATCGCTCAAGCTGCAGCACCTATGTCTTCACCAGTGGGGGCAGGCTGACCTAATGCTCAGTTTGGGTAGGAAAGCCAGGTCCTATACGTATCATGGACTATCATACTATAGAGATGTATATATGTTACGGACTTTATCGCTCAAGCTGCAGTATCTGTGTCTTCACCAGTGGGGGCAGGCTGACCTAATGCTCAGTTAGAGGTAGAAAAACCAGATCCTACACGTATCATGGACTATCATAGTATAGAGATATATATATGTTATGGACTTTATCGCTCAAGCTGCAGTATCTGTGTCTTCACCAGTGGGGGCAGGCTGACCTAATGCTCAGTTTGGGTAGGAAAGCCAGATCCTATATGTATCATGGACTATCATAGTATAGAGATATATATATATTACAGACTTTAATGCCCAAGCTGCAGTACCTGTGTCTTCACCAGTGGGGGCAGGCTGACCTAATGCTCAGTATGGGTAGTAAAGCCAGATCCTAAACGTATCATGGACTATCATACTATAGAGATATATATATGTTATGGACTTTATCGCTCAAGCTGCAGTACCTGTGTCTTCACCAGTGGGGGCAGGCTGACCTAATGCTCAGTATGGGTAGTAAAGCCAGATCCTATACGTATCATGGACTATCATACTATAGAGATATATATATGTTACGGACTTTATCGCTCAAGCTGTAGTACCTGTCTTCACCAGTGGGGGCAGGCTAGTAAAGCCAGGACCTATACGTATCATTGACTATCATACTTTAGAGATATATATGTTACGGACTTTATCGCTCAAGCTGCAGTACCTGTCTTCACCAGTGGGGGCAGGCTAGTAAAGCCAGATCCTATACGTATCATGGACTATCATAGTATAGAGATATATATATGTTACGGACTTTATTGCTCAAGCTGCAGTACCTATGTGTTCACCAGTGGGGGCAGGCTGACCTAATGCTCAGTATGGGTAGTAAAGCCAGATCATATACGTATCATGGACTATCATACTATAGAGATATATATATATATTACGGACTTTATTGCTCAAGCTGCAGTACCTGTGTTATCACCAATAGGGGCAGGCTGGGCAGGGGCACATCTTATAGATAGGTATTACGGACTGTCTCGTATTGGACTCTAAAATCGCATCCCCTATATAGGCATTACGGACCACCTCATTCTAGGTTCACAGGCCTGATGGCTGACTAGGCCTCAAACAAACATGAGGGGGCATCACAGCAGAGCCCTACGAGCTAGGGGTCTGAGATTCGGCACGCATAAACTGGACGTATGTCCGGACAAGTTTGCCAAGTTTCAAGAATGCAGCAGTTACAGAACATGTGTGGGGCCCATGTAGGTTTACATTTTAAATCACTTTTAAGCGCTAAAGTGGCAGGTAACCTGAGGGGGTCCGGCAGCTGAACCGTGTGAGCTAGGGGCTTGAAATTTCACACAGATAAACTAGTTTCATGTATGAATAAGTGTGCCAAGTTTCATTAGCGCAGCCCTTACCACTTAGCCGCAGTGGGCTTTAGAATTTGCCAAGTTAGGCAATGCAGGCGAATGGAGACATTAAAAACTAGGCCTCAAACGAAGCTGACCGGCCGCTACGGCCGAACCGTACGAGCTAGGGCTCTGAAATTCGGCGTGCTCATACTAGATATAAGCATCAATTGACGTGCCAAGTTTCAAGAAAGCAGCACATACAGAACAAGTTTGCGGGCCATGTAGGTTTACATTTTAAATTGCTTTTAAGCGCTAAAGTGGCGGGTGACCTGAGGGGGTCCTGCAGCTGAACCGTGTGGGCTAGGGGCTTGAAATTTCACACAGATAAACTACTTACTGGTATAAATAAGTGTGCCAAGTTTCATTAGTGCAGCCCTTACCACTGAGCCGCAGTGGACCTTTAAATTTGCTAACATAGGCAATGTTAAGTCAATGGAGACATTAAAAACTAGGCCTCAAACGAAGCTGACCGGCCGCTACGGCCGAACCGTACGAGCTAGGGCTCTGAAATTCGGCGTGCTCATACTAGATATAAGTATGAATTAAGGTTCCAAGTTTCAAGAATGCAGCTCGTACAGAACACGTTTGGGGGCCATGTAGGTTTACATTTTAAATCCCTTTGAAGCGCTAAAGTGGCGGGTAACCTGAGGGGGTCCTGCAGCTGAACCGTGTGGGCTAGGGGCTTGAAATTTCACACAGATAAACTACTTACTGGTATGAATAAGTGTGCCAAGTTTCATTAGCGCAGCCCTTACCACTGAGCCGCAGTGGACCTTTAAATTTGCTAACATAGGCAATGTTAAGTCAATGGAGACATTAAAAACTAGGCCTCAAACGAAGCTGACCAGCCGCTACGGCCGAACCGTACGAGCTAGGGCTCTGAAATTCGGCGTGCTCATACTCGATATAAGTATGAATTGACCTGCCAAGTTTCAAGAAAGCAGCACATACAGAACACGTTTGGGGGTCATGTACGTTTACATTTAAATCCCTTTTAGGCGCTCAAGCCGCATCCCCTATATAGGCATTACGGACTACCTCATTCTAGGTTCACAGGCCTGAGGGCTGACTAGGCCTCAAACAAACATGAGGGGGCGTCACGACGGAGCCCTACGAGCTAGGATTCTGAAATTCGGCACGCGTAAACTCGACGTGCGTCCGGACAAGCGTGCCGAGTTTCCAGAACGCAGCTCTTACAGAACAGTTTTAATCGACCCTCAGATTCAGCGAGGTCGGCAATGTTAAGTGAATGGAGGCACCGCGTATGTCATTTGAAGTGTAGGAGTGGCCTAGGAAGATGATTCAAAATGTTCCTGAGACTAGACAGTCTGCTCTTTAAATCACCCAATACATGTCCATTAAAATTATGCCTTCTTAATTAGATTCTAACAGGCTTTAAATGTGAGAGGCTGCATCTCTTTGACTAGGCCTCAAACTACCTTCAGGGGGCGCCACGGCGCAGCCGTATGAGCTAGGGGCCTGAGATTTGGCACGCATAAACTAGATATGTCTCTGGACAAGTGTGTCAAGTTTCATGACTCTAGATATGACAGAACATATTTTATTGGCCCTCAAAGTCAGTGAGGTCGCCAATGTTAAGTGAATGGAGGCACCCCACCTGTCATTTGACAGGCCATAACTCCATGTAGGAGTGGCCTAGGAAGATGGTTCAAAGTGTTCCTGAAACTAGACCATCTGCTCTGTAAATCACCCATAACATGTCTGTGACGATTATGCTTCTTTAATTGATTAATTTAGCTTTCAAATCGGAGGAGCATATTTTGACTGCAATTTCCTCTGTCTGGCCAAAAAATGCCTGTGTGTGCCTAGACCCACAACCCCATACTGAAAGCTTGCTGCAGCCGAGAGGGGCCTCTCTTGGAAATCAGCTCATAACTGCAGTTCCCTTTGAGCTAGAGGACTGAAATTTGGGACAATGATAGGGGAGGGTGGTCTGCACCAGTGACCCAAATTTGGGGGGTCTATGCCACACGGGATGGTTTTTATTAACCCTTTAGTGTCTGGTGGTCTCACGGCCGGCCCGTGTGAGCTAGAAGTCTGAAATTTGGCACGGTGGAGCAAGGCAAATTGGGAAATCACGTACTGAACTTTTACGAGCGCAGCCCTCACCAAAGGCCCGCAAATCACACGAAGGCACCTGCACCCTCAGCCGTGTGATAGAGACGGCTGGATTTTCTCCTGCATACACTAGGGACATGGACAAACACACCTGTAAAGTTTCATGCATGTACACCTCATAGAAGAGTTTTTATTGGCCCTCAAAGTCAGTGAGGTCGCCAATGTTAAGTGAATGGAGGCACCCCACCTGTCATTTGACAGGCCATAACTCTGTGTAGCAGTGACCTAGGAAGACCATTCAAAGTGTTCCTGAAACTAGACAGTATGCTCTTTAAATCACCCGATACATGTCTGTTACGATTATGCCTCCTTAATTTGATTACAGCCTGTCTTTTTATGGTGAGCGGCCGCATTTCTTCCAAATAGGCCTCAAACTGACCTAGAGGGGGGGTCACGACCCATCCATACGAGCCAGCGGTCTGAAATCCGGCACGCACGTACTACGTATTTGTATGAACCAAAGTCCCGAGTTTCGTGACCGCAGCTCTTAGAGAACATGTCTGCTGGACCTGTGAACTTACGTTTTAATAGGCCTTTAAGGGGAAAAGGGGCAAGGTCACTTGAGGGGGTCTTTTGGCTGAACCCTGTGACCTAGGGGGCTGAAATTTGGTGAGGAGATGCGCGACACATACCCAGTGAAGTGTTTACAGTATCATAGGTGCAGACCTGACAGAAATAAAGTTATTCACTTCCAAAGAAAAAAGTGATTTCAGGCATAGGGATTACGGATACGGTAACTGGGAATATTAACGGTCACTGAGAGTGGCAGCTGGCGGTTGCCTAGGCAACGGCACGTCTCTCAGCGCAAATCGATACAAAAAAGTAACACTCTGTGGAGAGAGGGTGTGGCACTGCAAGTAATATGCTGCCTTAGTGTAGGCTTGACAGAAACAGCCTGGTAAACTTTAAAACGTCACAAGTCCACAGAGGAGAAAGCTAAGTGGACGATTCAAAAATTCATGTCAAAGCACACATGCTCCACATTAAAATCAAATATTGTTTTACTTTCAAAATATAATTATTTTAAGCATAGGGATTTCGGATTCCCTTAGTCTGAATGTCATTGGTCACTGAGATCAGCAGGTCACCGTTGTCTAGGCAACACAGATAAACTAGATGGATGAATAAATCAGTGTGCCGATACCTGTGTCTTCACCAATAGGGGCAGGCTGGGCAGGGGCACATCTCATAGATAGGTATTACGGACTGTCTCATTATGGACTCTTAAGCCGCATCCCCTATATAGGCATTACGGACTACCTCATTCTAGGTTCACAGGCCTGATGGCTGACTAGGCCTCAAACAAACATGAGGGGGCGTCACAGCAGAGCCCTACGAGCTAGGGCTCTGAAATTCGGCGTGCACATACTAGATATGAGTATCAATTAACCTGCCATGTTTCAAGAATGCAGCAGTCACAGAACATGTGTGGGGGCCATGTAGGTTTACATTTTAAATCCCTTTTAAGCGCTAAAGTGGCAGGTAACCTGAGGGGGTCCGGCAGCTGAACCGTGTGAGCTAGGGGCTTGAAATTTCACACAGATAAACTAGTTACAGGTATGAATAAGTGTGCCAAGTTTCATTAGCGCAGCTCTTACCACTCAGCCGCAGTGGGCTTTAGAGTTTGCTAACTTAGGCAATATATGCCAATGGGAAGAAATCAGACTAGGCCTCAAACGAAGCTGACCGGCCGCTACGGCCGAACCGTACGAGCTAGGGCTCTGAAATTCGGCGTGCTCATACTAGATATAAGTATGAATTGACGTCCCAAGTTTCAAGAAAGCAGCACATACAGAACAAGTTTGGGGGGCCATGTAGTTTTACATTTTCATTAGCTTTTAAGCGCTAATGTGGCGGGTAACCTGAGGGGGTCCTGCAGCTGAACCGTGTGGGCTAGGGGCTTGAAATTTCACACAGATAAACTAGTTGCATGTATGAATAAGTGTGCCAAGTTTCATTAGCGCAGCCCTTACCACTGAGCCGCAGTGGACCTTTAAATTTGCTAACATAGGCAATGTTAAGTCAATGGAGACATTAAAAACTAGGCCTCAAACGAAGCTGACCGGCCGCTACGGCCGAACCGTACGAGCTAGGGCTCTGAAATTCGGCGTGCTAATACTCAATATAAGTCTGAATTGACGTGCCAAGTTTCAAGAAAGCAGCACATATATAACACGTTTGGGGGCCATGTAGGTTTACATTTAAATCCCTTTTAGGCGCTCAAGCCGCATCCCCTATATAGGCATTACGGACTACCTCATTCTAGGTTCACAGGCCTGAGGGCTGACTAGGCCTCAAACAAACATGAGGGGGCGTCACGACGGAGCCCTACGAGCTGGGATTCTGAAATTCGGCACGCGTAAACTCGACGTGCGTCCGGACAAGCGTGCCGAGTTTCCAGAACGCAGCTCTTACAGAACAGTTTTAATCGACCCTCAGATTCAGCGAGGTCGGCAATGTTAAGTGAATGGAGGCACCGCGTATGTCATTTGAAGTGTAGGAGTGGCCTAGGAAGATGATTCAAAATGTTCCTGAGACTAGACAGTCTGCTCTTTAAATCACCCAATACATGTCCATTAAAATTATGCCTTCTTAATTAGATTCTAACAGGCTTTAAATGTGAGAGGCTGCATCTCTTTGACTAGGCCTCAAACTACCTTCAGGGGGCGCCACGGCGCAGCCGTATGAGCTAGGGGCCTGAGATTTGGCACGCATAAACTAGATATGTCTCTGGACAAGTGTGCCAAGTTTCATGACTCTAGATATGACAGAACAGTTTTTATTGGCCCTCAAAGTCAGTGAGGTCGCCAATGTTAAGTGAATGGAGGCACCCCACCTGTCATTTGACAGGCCATAACTCCATGTAGGAGTGGCCTAGGAAGATGGTTCAAAGTGTTCCTGAAACTAGACCGTCTGCTCTGTAAATCACCCATAACATGTCTGTGACGATTATGCTTCTTTAATTGATTAATTTAGCTTTCAAATCGGAGGAGCATATTTTGACTGCGATTTCCTCTGTCTGGCCAAAAAATGCCTGTGTGTGCCTAGACCCACAACCCCATACTGAAAGCTTGCTGCAGCCGAGAGGGGCCTCTCTTGGAAATCAGCTCATAACTGCAGTTCCCTTTGAGCTAGAGGACTGAAATTTGGGACAATGATAGGGGAGGGTGGTCTGCACCAGTGACCAAAATTTGGGGGGTCTATGCCACACGGGATGGTTTTTATTAACCCTTTAGTGTCTGGTGGTCTCACGGCCGGCCCGTGTGAGCTAGAAGTCTGAAATTTGGCACGGTGGAGCAAGGCAAATTGGGAAATCACGTACTGAACTTTTACGAGCGCAGCCCTCACCAAAGGCCCGCAAATCACACGAAGGCACCTGCACCCTCAGCCGTGTGATAGAGACGGCTGGATTTTCTCCTGCATACACTAGGGACATGGACAAACACACCTCTAAAGTTTCATGCATGTACACCTCATAGAAGAGTTTTTATTGGCCCTCAAAGTCAGTGAGGTCGCCAATGTTAAGTGAATGGAGGCACCCCACCTGTCATTTGACAGGCCATAACTCTGTGTAGCAGTGACCTAGGAAGACCGTTCAAAGTCTTCCTGAAACTAGACAGTATGCTCTTTAAATCAACCAATACATGTCTGTTACGATTATGCCTCCTTAATTTGATTACAGCCTGTCTTTTTATGGTGAGCGGCCGCATTTCTTCCGAATAGGCCTCAAACTGACCTAGGGGGGGGGTCACGGCCCATCCATACGAGCCAGCGGTCTGAAATTCGGCACGCGCGTACTACGTATTTGTATGAATCGAAGTCCCGAGTTTCGTGCGCGCAGCTCTTAGAGAACATGTCTGGTGGACCTGTGAACTTACGTTTTAATAGGCCTTTAAGGGGAAAAGGGGCAAGGTCACTTGAGGGGGTCTTTTGGCTGAACCCTGTGACCTAGGGGGCTGAAATTTGGCGAGGAGATGCGCGACACATACCCAGTGAAGTGTTTACAGTATCATAGGTGCAGACCTGACAGAAGTAAAGTTATTCACTTCCAAAGAAAAAAGTGATTTCAGGCATAGGGATTACGGATACGGTAACTGGGAATATTAAGGGTCACTGAGAGTGGCAGTTGGCGGTTGCCTAGGCAATGGCACGTCTCAGCGCAAATCGATACAAAAAAGTTACACTCTGTGGAGAGAGGGTGTGGCGCTGCAAGTAATATGCTGCCTTAGTGTAGGCTTGACAGAAACAGCCTGGTAAACTTTAAAACATCACAAGTCCACAGAGGAGAAAGCTAAGTGGACGATTCAAAATTCATGTCAAAGCACACATGCCCCACATTAAAATCAAATATTGTTTTACTTTCAAAATATAATTATTTTAAGCATAGGGATTTCGGATTCCCTTAGTCTGAATATCATTGGTCACTGAGATCAGCAGGTCACCGTTGTCAAGGCAACACAGATAAACTAGATGGACGAATAAATCAGTGTGCCGATACCTGTGTCTTCACCAATAGGGGCAGGCTGGGCAGAGGCACATCTCATAGATAGGTATTACGGACTGTCTCATTATGGACTCTAAAGCCGCATCCCCTATATAGGCATTACGGACTACCTCATTCTAGGTTCACAGGCCTGATGGCTGACTAGGCCTCAAACAAACATGAGGGGGCGTCACAGCAGAGCCCTACGAGCTAGGGCTCTGAAATTCGGCGTGCACATACTAGATATGAGTATCAATTAACCTGCCATGTTTCAAGAATGCAGCAGTCACAGAACATGTGTGGGGGCCATGTAGGTTTACATTTTAAATCCCTTTTAAGCGCTAAAGTGGCAGGTAACCTGAGGGGGTCCGGCAGCTGAACCGTGTGAGCTAGGGGCTTGAAATTTCACACAGATAAACTAGTTACAGGTATGAATAAGTGTGCCAAGTTTCATTAGCGCAGCTCTTACCACTCAGCCGCAGTGGGCTTTAGAGTTTGCTAACTTAGGCAATATATGCCAATGGGAAGAAATCAGACTAGGCCTCAAACGAAGCTGACCGGCCGCTACGGCCGAACCGTACGAGCTAGGGCTCTGAAATTCGGCGTGCTCATACTAGATATAAGTATGAATTGACGTCCCAAGTTTCAAGAAAGCAGCACATACAGAACAAGTTTGGGGGGCCATGTAGTTTTACATTTTCATTAGCTTTTAAGCGCTAATGTGGCGGGTAACCTGAGGGGGTCCTGCAGCTGAACCGTGTGGGCTAGGGGCTTGAAATTTCACACAGATAAACTAGTTGCATGTATGAATAAGTGTGCCAAGTTTCATTAGCGCAGCCCTTACCACTGAGCCGCAGTGGACCTTTAAATTTGCTAACATAGGCAATGTTAAGTCAATGGAGACATTAAAAACTAGGCCTCAAACGAAGCTGACCGGCCGCTACGGCCGAACCGTACGAGCTAGGGCTCTGAAATTCGGCGTGCTAATACTCAATATAAGTCTGAATTGACGTGCCAAGTTTCAAGAAAGCAGCACATATATAACACGTTTGGGGGCCATGTAGGTTTACATTTAAATCCCTTTTAGGCGCTCAAGCCGCATCCCCTATATAGGCATTACGGACTACCTCATTCTAGGTTCACAGGCCTGAGGGCTGACTAGGCCTCAAACAAACATGAGGGGGCGTCACGACGGAGCCCTACGAGCTGGGATTCTGAAATTCGGCACGCGTAAACTCGACGTGCGTCCGGACAAGCGTGCCGAGTTTCCAGAACGCAGCTCTTACAGAACAGTTTTAATCGACCCTCAGATTCAGCGAGGTCGGCAATGTTAAGTGAATGGAGGCACCGCGTATGTCATTTGAAGTGTAGGAGTGGCCTAGGAAGATGATTCAAAATGTTCCTGAGACTAGACAGTCTGCTCTTTAAATCACCCAATACATGTCCATTAAAATTATGCCTTCTTAATTAGATTCTAACAGGCTTTAAATGTGAGAGGCTGCATCTCTTTGACTAGGCCTCAAACTACCTTCAGGGGGCGCCACGGCGCAGCCGTATGAGCTAGGGGCCTGAGATTTGGCACGCATAAACTAGATATGTCTCTGGACAAGTGTGCCAAGTTTCATGACTCTAGATATGACAGAACAGTTTTTATTGGCCCTCAAAGTCAGTGAGGTCGCCAATGTTAAGTGAATGGAGGCACCCCACCTGTCATTTGACAGGCCATAACTCCATGTAGGAGTGGCCTAGGAAGATGGTTCAAAGTGTTCCTGAAACTAGACCGTCTGCTCTGTAAATCACCCATAACATGTCTGTGACGATTATGCTTCTTTAATTGATTAATTTAGCTTTCAAATCGGAGGAGCATATTTTGACTGCGATTTCCTCTGTCTGGCCAAAAAATGCCTGTGTGTGCCTAGACCCACAACCCCATACTGAAAGCTTGCTGCAGCCGAGAGGGGCCTCTCTTGGAAATCAGCTCATAACTGCAGTTCCCTTTGAGCTAGAGGACTGAAATTTGGGACAATGATAGGGGAGGGTGGTCTGCACCAGTGACCAAAATTTGGGGGGTCTATGCCACACGGGATGGTTTTTATTAACCCTTTAGTGTCTGGTGGTCTCACGGCCGGCCCGTGTGAGCTAGAAGTCTGAAATTTGGCACGGTGGAGCAAGGCAAATTGGGAAATCACGTACTGAACTTTTACGAGCGCAGCCCTCACCAAAGGCCCGCAAATCACACGAAGGCACCTGCACCCTCAGCCGTGTGATAGAGACGGCTGGATTTTCTCCTGCATACACTAGGGACATGGACAAACACACCTCTAAAGTTTCATGCATGTACACCTCATAGAAGAGTTTTTATTGGCCCTCAAAGTCAGTGAGGTCGCCAATGTTAAGTGAATGGAGGCACCCCACCTGTCATTTGACAGGCCATAACTCTGTGTAGCAGTGACCTAGGAAGACCGTTCAAAGTCTTCCTGAAACTAGACAGTATGCTCTTTAAATCAACCAATACATGTCTGTTACGATTATGCCTCCTTAATTTGATTACAGCCTGTCTTTTTATGGTGAGCGGCCGCATTTCTTCCGAATAGGCCTCAAACTGACCTAGGGGGGGGGTCACGGCCCATCCATACGAGCCAGCGGTCTGAAATTCGGCACGCGCGTACTACGTATTTGTATGAATCGAAGTCCCGAGTTTCGTGCGCGCAGCTCTTAGAGAACATGTCTGGTGGACCTGTGAACTTACGTTTTAATAGGCCTTTAAGGGGAAAAGGGGCAAGGTCACTTGAGGGGGTCTTTTGGCTGAACCCTGTGACCTAGGGGGCTGAAATTTGGCGAGGAGATGCGCGACACATACCCAGTGAAGTGTTTACAGTATCATAGGTGCAGACCTGACAGAAGTAAAGTTATTCACTTCCAAAGAAAAAAGTGATTTCAGGCATAGGGATTACGGATACGGTAACTGGGAATATTAAGGGTCACTGAGAGTGGCAGTTGGCGGTTGCCTAGGCAATGGCACGTCTCAGCGCAAATCGATACAAAAAAGTTACACTCTGTGGAGAGAGGGTGTGGCGCTGCAAGTAATATGCTGCCTTAGTGTAGGCTTGACAGAAACAGCCTGGTAAACTTTAAAACATCACAAGTCCACAGAGGAGAAAGCTAAGTGGACGATTCAAAATTCATGTCAAAGCACACATGCCCCACATTAAAATCAAATATTGTTTTACTTTCAAAATATAATTATTTTAAGCATAGGGATTTCGGATTCCCTTAGTCTGAATATCATTGGTCACTGAGATCAGCAGGTCACCGTTGTCAAGGCAACACAGATAAACTAGATGGACGAATAAATCAGTGTGCCGATACCTGTGTCTTCACCAATAGGGGCAGGCTGGGCAGAGGCACATCTCATAGATAGGTATTACGGACTGTCTCATTATGGACTCTAAAGCCGCATCCCCTATATAGGCATTACGGACTACCTCATTCTAGGTTCACAGGCCTGATGGCTGACTAGGCCTCAAACAAACATGAGGGGGCGTCACAGCAGAGCCCTACGAGCTAGGGCTCTGAAATTCGGCGTGCACATACTAGATATGAGTATCAATTAACCTGCCATGTTTCAAGAATGCAGCAGTCACAGAACATGTGTGGGGGCCATGTAGGTTTACATTTTAAATCCCTTTTAAGCGCTAAAGTGGCAGGTAACCTGAGGGGGTCCGGCAGCTGAACCGTGTGAGCTAGGGGCTTGAAATTTCACACAGATAAACTAGTTACAGGTATGAATAAGTGTGCCAAGTTTCATTAGCGCAGCTCTTACCACTCAGCCGCAGTGGGCTTTAGAGTTTGCTAACTTAGGCAATATATGCCAATGGGAAGAAATCAGACTAGGCCTCAAACGAAGCTGACCGGCCGCTACGGCCGAACCGTACGAGCTAGGGCTCTGAAATTCGGCGTGCTCATACTAGATATAAGTATGAATTGACGTGCCAAGTTTCAAGAAAGCAGCACATACAGAACAAGTTTGGGGGGCCATGTAGTTTTACATTTTAATTAGCTTTTAAGCGCTAATGTGGCGGGTAACCTGAGGGGGTCCTGCAGCTGAACCGTGTGGGCTAGGGGCTTGAGATTTCACACAGATAAACTAGTTGCATGTATGAATAAGTGTGCCAAGTTTCATTAGCACAGCTCTTACCACTCAGCCGCAGTGGGCTTTAGAGTTTGCCAAGTTAGGCAATGCAAGCGAATGGAGACATTAAAAACTAGGCCTCAAACGAAGCTGACCGGCCGCTACGGCCGAACCGTACGAGCTAGGGCTCTGAAATTCGGCGTGCTCATACTAGATACAATTATGAATTGACGTGCCAAGTTTCAAGAAAGCAGCACATACAGGACAAGTTTGCGGGCCATGTAGGTATACATTTTAAATCGCTTTTAAGCGCTAAAGTGGCGGGTAACCTGAGGGGGTCCTGCAGCTGAACCGTGTGGGCTAGGGGCTTGAAATTTCACACAGATAAACTACTTACTGGTATGAATAAGTGTGCCAAGTTTCATTAGCGCAGCCCTTACCACTGAGCCGCAGTGGACCTTTAAATTTGCTAACATAGGCAATGTTAAGTCAATGGAGACATTAAAAACTAGGCCTCAAACGAAGCTGACCGGCCGCTACGGCCTAACCGTACGCGCTAGGGCTCTGAAATTCGGCGTGCTCATACTCGATATAAGTATGAATTGACCTGCCAAGTTTCAAGAAAGCAGCACATACATAACACGTTTGGGGGCCATGTACGTTTACATTTAAATCCCTTTTAGGCGCTCAAGCCGCATCCCCTATATAGGCATTACGGACTACCTCATTCTAGGTTCACAGGCCTGAGGGCTGACTAGGCCTCAAACAAACATGAGGGGGCGTCACGACGGAGCCCTACGAGCTAGGATTCTGAAATTCGGCACGCGTAAACTCGACGTGCGTCCGGACAAGCGTGCCGAGTTTCCAGAACGCAGCTCTTACAGAACAGTTTTAATCGACCCTCAGATTCAGCGAGGTCGGCAATGTTAAGTGAATGGAGGCACCGCGTATGTCATTTGAAGTGTAGGAGTGGCCTAGGAAGATGATTCAAAATGTTCCTGAGACTAGACAGTCTGCTCTTTAAATCACCCAATACATGTCCATTAAAATTATGCCTTCTTAATTAGATTCTAACAGGCTTTAAATGTGAGAGGCTGCATCTCTTTGACTAGGCCTCAAACTACCTTCAGGGGGCGCCACGGCGCAGCCGTATGAGCTAGGGGCCTGAGATTTGGCATGCATAAACTAGATATGTCTCTGGACAAGTGTGCCAAGTTTCATGACTCTAGATATGACAGAACAGTTTTTATTGGCCCTCAAAGTCAGTGAGGTCGCCAATGTTAAGTGAATGGAGGCACCCCACCTGTCATTTGACAGGCCATAACTCCATGTAGGAGTGGCCTAGGAAGATGGTTCAAAGTGTTCCTGAAACTAGACCGTCTGCTCTGTAAATCACCCATAACATGTCTGTGACGATTATGCTTCTTTAATTGATTAATTTAGCTTTCAAATCGGAGGAGCATATTTTGACTGCGATTTCCTCTGTCTGGCCAAAAAATGCCTGTGTGTGCCTAGACCCACAACCCCATACTGAAAGCTTGCTGCAGCCGAGAGGGGCCTCTCTTGGAAATCAGCTCATAACTGCAGTTCCCTTTGAGCTAGAGGACTGAAATTTGGGACAATGATAGGGGAGGGTGGTCTGCACCAGTGACCAAAATTTGGGGGGTCTATGCCACACGGGATGGTTTTTATTAACCCTTTAGTGTCTGGTGGTCTCACGGCCGGCCCGTGTGAGCTAGAAGTCTGAAATTTGGCACGGTGGAGCAAGGCAAATTGGGAAATCACGTACTGAACTTTTACGAGCGCAGCCCTCACCAAAGGCCCGCAAATCACACGAAGGCACCTGCACCCTCAGCCGTGTGATAGAGACGGCTGGATTTTCTCCTGCATACACTAGGGACATGGACAAACACACCTCTAAAGTTTCATGCATGTACACCTCATAGAAGAGTTTTTATTGGCCCTCAAAGTCAGTGAGGTCGCCAATGTTAAGTGAATGGAGGCACCCCACCTGTCATTTGACAGGCCATAACTCTGTGTAGCAGTGACCTAGGAAGACCATTCAAAGTGTTCCTGAAACTAGACAGTATGCTCTTTAAATCACCCGATACATGTCTGTTACGATTATGCCTCCTTAATTTGATTACAGCCTGTCTTTTTATGGTGAGCGGCCGCATTTCTTCCAAATAGGCCTCAAACTGACCTAGAGGGGGGGTCACGACCCATCCATACGAGCCAGCGGTCTGAAATCCGGCACGCACGTACTACGTATTTGTATGAACCAAAGTCCCGAGTTTCGTGACCGCAGCTCTTAGAGAACATGTCTGCTGGACCTGTGAACTTACGTTTTAATAGGCCTTTAAGGGGAAAAGGGGCAAGGTCACTTGAGGGGGTCTTTTGGCTGAACCCTGTGACCTAGGGGGCTGAAATTTGGTGAGGAGATGCGCGACACATACCCAGTGAAGTGTTTACAGTATCATAGGTGCAGACCTGACAGAAATAAAGTTATTCACTTCCAAAGAAAAAAGTGATTTCAGGCATAGGGATTACGGATACGGTAACTGGGAATATTAACGGTCACTGAGAGTGGCAGCTGGCGGTTGCCTAGGCAACGGCACGTCTCTCAGCGCAAATCGATACAAAAAAGTAACACTCTGTGGAGAGAGGGTGTGGCACTGCAAGTAATATGCTGCCTTAGTGTAGGCTTGACAGAAACAGCCTGGTAAACTTTAAAACGTCACAAGTCCACAGAGGAGAAAGCTGGGCAGATAATAGGGCAGACAATAGGGGCAGGCTGGGCAGAGGCACATCTCATAGATAGGTATTACGGACTGTCTCATTATGGACTCTAAAGCCGCATCCCCTATATAGGCATTACGGACTACCTCATTCTAGGTTCACAGGCCTGATGGCTGACTAGGCCTCAAACAAACATGAGGGGGCGTCACAGCAGAGCCCTACGAGCTAGGGGTCTGAGATTCGGCACGCATAAACTGGACGTATGTCCGGACAAGTTTGCCAAGTTTCAAGAATGCAGCAGTTACAGAACATGTGTGGGGGCCATGTAGGTTTACATTTTAAATCACTTTTAAGTGCTAAAGTGGCAGGTAACCTGAGGGGGTCCGGCAGCTGAACCGTGTGAGCTAGGGGCTTGAAATTTCACACAGATAAACTAGTTTCATGTATGAATAAGTGTGCCAAGTTTCATTAGCGCAGCCCTTACCACTTAGCCGCAGTGGGCTTTAGAATTTGCCAAGTTAGGCAATGCAGGCGAATGGAGACATTAAAAACTAGGCCTCAAACGAAGCTGACCGGCCGCTACGGCTGAACCGTACGAGCTAGGGCTCTGAAATTCGGCGTGCTCGTACTAGATATAAGTATGAATTGACTGGCCAAGTTTCAAGAATGCAGCACTCACAGAACACGTTTGTGGGCCATGTAGGTTTACATTTTAAATCGCTTTTAAGCGCTAAAGTGGCAGGTAACCTGAGGGGGTCCGGCAGCTGAACCGTGTGAGCTAGGGGCTTGAAATTTCACACAGATAAACTAGTTACAGGTATGAATAAGTGTGCCAAGTTTCATTAGCACAGCTCTTACCACTCAGCCGCAGTGGGCTTTAGAGTTTGCTAACTTTGGCGGTATATGCCAATGCGAAGAAATCAGACTAGGCCTCAAACGAAGCTGACCGGCCGCTACGGCCGAACCGTACGAGCTAGGGCTCTGAAATTCGGCGCACTCATACTAGATATAAGTATTAATTAACGTGCCAAGTTTCAAGAATGCAGCACTTACAGAACACGTTTGGAGGCCATGTAGGTTTACATTTTAATTAGCTACTGTTCGTTGCTGAGGCCGCATGTCATAGCTATAGGTAAAGTGCCCCCTACTGTTCATTGCTGAGGCCTCATCCCCTACATACACATGACGGATCCCCTACATAGATGTGACGGATCCCCTACTGCTCATTGCTGAGGCCGCATCCCCTACATAGACATGAGGTATTCCCTAAGGTTCATTGCTGAGGCCGCATCCCCTACATACACATGAGGGATTCCCTACTGCTTGCCGCTGAGGCCGCATCCCCTACATAGACATGAGGTATTCCCTAAGGTTCATTGCTGAGGCCGCACCTCCTACATACAGATGATGGATCACCTACTGTTTGTTGCTGTCATAATTAAGGATAACGTGCCCCCTACTGTTGATAGTTGAGGCTGCATCTTCTACATACAGATGACAGATCCCCTACTGTTCATTGCTGAGGCCGCATCCCCTACATACACATGAGGGATTCCCTACTGCTTGTTGCTGAGGCCACATCCCCTACATAGACATGAGGGATTCCCTAAGGTTCATTGCTGAGGCCGCATCCCCTACATACACATGAGGGATTCCCTACTGCTTGTTGCTGAGGCCACATCCCCTACATAGGCATGAGTGATCCCCTAGGGTTCATTAATGAGGTCGCATCCCCTACATATGGATAACAGATTGCCTACCTTTTTGTGTTTCTTGTTCATTGTTCATGACAAAGTGAAAAATTGACAAAGTGTCAAAATGAGATTGTGAGAGATTACAGATTACCTAGGAAGACTGCTTCAGTTATATTACAGATATCCTCAAAAGTCTCCTAACAGTTGTTACAGATTACATCAATATGGTAACCCTAGGCCAGATTTCCTAACGGTCATTACAGATTGCATCAATAGGCTAACCCTAGGCCAGGTCCCCTAACAGTTATTACGGCTTACATCAACAGGCTAACCCTAGGCCAGATTCTCTAACAGTTATTACGGATTGCATCAATATGGTAACCCTAGGCCAGAGTCCCTAACAGTTATTACGGATTGCATCAATAGGCTAACCCTAGGCCTGATTCCCTAACAGTTATTACGGATTGCATCAATAGGCTAACCGTAGGCAAGATGTCACAAGAGGTATTATTTGGACTTATGCAACAGATATCTTAACAGTCATTACGGATTGCATCAATAGGCTAACCCTAGGCCAGATTCTCTAACAGTTATTACAGATTGCATCAATAGGCTAACCCTAGGCCTGATTCCCTAACAGTTATTACGGATTGCATCAATAGGCTAACCCTAGGCCAGACCCCCTAAGAGTTATTACGGATTGCATCAATATGGTAACCCTAGGCCAGATTCCCTAACAGTTATTACGGATTGCATCAATAGGCTAACCCTAGGCCAGATGTCACAACAGGTATTATTTGGACATGCAACAGATATTGTAACAGTTATTACGGATTGCATCAATAGGCTAACCCTAGGCCAGATATCGTAACAGTTATTACGGATTGCATAAATAGGCTAACCCTAGGCCAGATATCATAACAGTTATTACGGATTGCATCAATAGGCTAACCCTAGGCCTGATTCCCTAACAGTTATTACGGATTGCATCAATAGGCTAACCCTAGGCCAGATGTCACAAGAGGTATTATTTGGACATGCAACAGATATTGTAACAGTTATTACGGATTGCATCAATAGGCTAACCCTAGGCCAGATATCCTAACAGTTATTACGGATTGCATCAATAGGCTAACCCTAGGCCAGATTTCCTAACAGATATTACGAATTGCATCAATAGGCTAACCCTAGGCCGGATTGCCTAAGAGTTATTACGAATTGCATCAATAGGCTAACCCTAGGCCAGATATCCTAACAGTTATTACAGATTGCATCAATAGGCTAACCCTAGGCCAGATTCCCTAACAGTTATTACGGATTGCATCAATAGGCTAACCCTAGGCCACATGTCACAACAGGTATTATTTGGACATGCAACAGATATTGTAACAGTTATTACGGATTGCATCAATAGGCTAACCCTAGGCCAGATATCCTAACAGTTATTACGGATTGCATCAATAGGCTAACCCTAGGCCAGATTTCCTAACAGATATTACGAATTGCATCAATAGGCTAACCCTAGGCCGGATTCCCTAAGAGTTATTACGAATTGCATCAATAGGCTAACCCTAGGCCAGATATCCTAACAGTTATTACGGATTGCATCAATAGGCTAACCCTAGGCCTGATTCCCTAACAGTTATTACGGATTGCATCAATAGGCTAACCGTAGGCAAGATGTCACAAGAGGTATTATTTGGACTTATGCAACAGATATCTTAACAGTCATTACGGATTGCATCAATAGGCTAACCCTAGGCCAGATTCTCTAACAGTTATTACAGATTGCATCAATAGGCTAACCCTAGGCCTGATTCCCTAACAGTTATTACGGATTGCATCAATAGGCTAACCCTAGGCCAGATATCCTAACAGTTATTACGGATTGCATCAATAGGCTAACCCTAGGCCAGACCCCCTAAGAGTTATTACGGATTGCATCAATATGGTAACCGTAGGCCAGATTCCCTAACAGTTATTACGGATTGCATCAATAGGCTAACCCTAGGCCAGATGTCACAACAGGTATTATTTGGACATGCAACAGATATTGTAACAGTTATTACGGATTGCATCAATAGGCTAACCCTAGGCCAGATATCGTAACAGTTATTACGGATTGCATAAATAGGCTAACCCTAGGCCAGATATCATAACAGTTATTACGGATTGCATCAATAGGCTAACCCTAGGCCTGATTCCCTAACAGTTATTACGGATTGCATCAATAGGCTAACCCTAGGCCAGATGTCACAAGAGGTATTATTTGGACATGCAACAGATATTGTAACAGTTATTACGGATTGCATCAATAGGCTAACCCTAGGCCAGATATCCTAACAGTTATTACGGATTGCATCAATAGGCTAACCCTAGGCCAGATGTCACAAGAGGTATTATTTGGACATGCAACAGATATTGTAACAGTTATTACGGATTGCATCAATAGGCTAACCCTAGGCCAGATATCCTAACAGTTATTACGGATTGCATCAATAGGCTAACCCTAGGCCAGATTTCCTAACAGATATTACGAATTGCATCAATAGGCTAACCCTAGGCCGGATTCCCTAAGAGTTATTACGAATTGCATCAATAGGCTAACCCTAGGCCAGATATCCTAACAGTTATTACGGATTGCATCAATAGGCTAACCCTAGGCCAGACCCCCTAAGAGTTATAATGGATTGCATCAATAGGCTAACCCTAGGCCAGATTCCCTAACAGTTATTACGGATTGCATCAATAGGCTAACCCTAGGCCAGATGTCACAACAGGTATTATTTGGACATGCAACAGATATTGTAACAGTTATTACGGATTGCATCAATAGGCTAACCCTAGGCCAGATATCCTAACAGTTATTACGGATTGCATCAATAGGCTAACCCTAGGCCAGATTTCCTAACAGATATTACGAATTGCATCAATAGGCTAACCCTAGGCCGGATTCCCTAAGAGTTATTACGAATTGCATCAATAGGCTAACCCTAGGCCAGATATCCTAACAGTTATTACGGATTGCATCAATAGGCTAACCCTAGGCCTGATTCCCTAACAGTTATTACGGATTGCATCAATAGGCTAACCCTAGGCCAGATTTCCTAACAGATATTACGAATTGCATCAATAGGCTAACCCTAGGCCGGATTCCCTAAGAGTTATTACGAATTGCATCAATAGGCTAACCCTAGGCCAGATATCCTAACAGTTATTACAGATTGCATCAATAGGCTAACCCTAGGCCTGATTCCCTAACAGTTATTACGGATTGCATCAATAGGCTAACCCTAGGCCAGATGTCACAACAGGTATTATTTGGACATGCAACAGATATTGTAACAGTTATTACGGATTGCATCAATAGGCTAACCCTAGGCCAGATATCCTAACAGTTATTACGGATTGCATCAATAGGCTAACCCTAGGCCAGATTTCCTAACAGATATTACGAATTGCATCAATAGGCTAACCCTAGGCCGGATTGCCTAAGAGTTATTACGAATTGCATCAATAGGCTAACCCTAGGCCAGATATCATAACAGTTATTACGGATTGCATCAATAGGCTAACCCTAGGCCTGATTCCCTAACAGTTATTACGGATTGCATCAATAGGCTAACCCTAGGCCAGATGTCACAAGAGGTATTATTTGGACATGCAACAGATATTGTAACAGTTATTACGGATTGCATCAATAGGCTAACCCTAGGCCAGATATCCTAACAGTTATTACGGATTGCATCAATAGGCTAACCCTAGGCCAGATTTCCTAACAGATATTACGAATTGCATCAATAGGCTAACCCTAGGCCGGATTGCCTAAGAGTTATTACGAATTGCATCAATAGGCTAACCCTAGGCCAGATATCCTAACAGTTATTACAGATTGCATCAATAGGCTAACCCTAGGCCAGATTCCCTAACAGTTATTACGGATTGCATCAATAGGCTAACCCTAGGCCACATGTCACAACAGGTATTATTTGGACATGCAACAGATATTGTAACAGTTATTACGGATTGCATCAATAGGCTAACCCTAGGCCAGATATCCTAACAGTTATTACGGATTGCATCAATAGGCTAACCCTAGGCCAGATTTCCTAACAGATATTACGAATTGCATCAATAGGCTAACCCTAGGCCGGATTCCCTAAGAGTTATTACGAATTGCATCAATAGGCTAACCCTAGGCCAGATATCCTAACAGTTATTACGGATTGCATCAATAGGCTAACCCTAGGCCTGATTCCCTAACAGTTATTACGGATTGCATCAATAGGCTAACCGTAGGCAAGATGTCACAAGAGGTATTATTTGGACTTATGCAACAGATATCTTAACAGTCATTACGGATTGCATCAATAGGCTAACCCTAGGCCAGATTCTCTAACAGTTATTACAGATTGCATCAATAGGCTAACCCTAGGCCAGATATCATAACAGTTATTACGGATTGCATCAATAGGCTAACCCTAGGCCTGATTCCCTAACAGTTATTACGGATTGCATCAATAGGCTAACCCTAGGCCAGATGTCACAAGAGGTATTATTTGGACATGCAACAGATATTGTAACAGTTATTACGGATTGCATCAATAGGCTAACCCTAGGCCAGATATCCTAACAGTTATTACGGATTGCATCAATAGGCTAACCCTAGGCCAGATGTCACAAGAGGTATTATTTGGACATGCAACAGATATTGTAACAGTTATTACGGATTGCATCAATAGGCTAACCCTAGGCCAGATATCCTAACAGTTATTACGGATTGCATCAATAGGCTAACCCTAGGCCAGATTTCCTAACAGATATTACGAATTGCATCAATAGGCTAACCCTAGGCCGGATTCCCTAAGAGTTATTACGAATTGCATCAATAGGCTAACCCTAGGCCAGATATCCTAACAGTTATTACGGATTGCATCAATAGGCTAACCCTAGGCCAGACCCCCTAAGAGTTATAATGGATTGCATCAATAGGCTAACCCTAGGCCAGATTCCCTAACAGTTATTACGGATTGCATCAATAGGCTAACCCTAGGCCAGATGTCACAACAGGTATTATTTGGACATGCAACAGATATTGTAACAGTTATTACGGATTGCATCAATAGGCTAACCCTAGGCCAGATATCCTAACAGTTATTACGGATTGCATCAATAGGCTAACCCTAGGCCAGATTTCCTAACAGATATTACGAATTGCATCAATAGGCTAACCCTAGGCCGGATTCCCTAAGAGTTATTACGAATTGCATCAATAGGCTAACCCTAGGCCAGATATCCTAACAGTTATTACGGATTGCATCAATAGGCTAACCCTAGGCCTGATTCCCTAACAGTTATTACGGATTGCATCAATAGGCTAACCCTAGGCCAGATTTCCTAACAGATATTACGAATTGCATCAATAGGCTAACCCTAGGCCGGATTCCCTAAGAGTTATTACGAATTGCATCAATAGGCTAACCCTAGGCCAGATATCCTAACAGTTATTACAGATTGCATCAATAGGCTAACCCTAGGCCTGATTCCCTAACAGTTATTACGGATTGCATCAATAGGCTAACCCTAGGCCAGATGTCACAAGAGGTATTATTTGGACATGCAACAGATATTGTAACAGTTATTACGGATTGCATCAATAGGCTAACCCTAGGCCAGATATCCTAACAGTTATTACGGATTGCATCAATAGGCTAACCCTAGGCCAGATTTCCTAACAGATATTACGAATTGCATCAATAGGCTAACCCTAGGCCGGATTCCCTAAGAGTTATTACGAATTGCATCAATAGGCTAACCCTAGGCCAGATATCCTAACAGTTATTACAGATTGCATCAATAGGCTAACCCTAGGCCAGATTCCCTAACAGTTATTACGGATTGCATCAATAGGCTAACCCTAGGCCAGATGTCACAACAGGTATTATTTGGACATGCAACAGATATTGTAACAGTTATTACGGATTGCATCAATAGGCTAACCCTAGGCCAGATATCCTAACAGTTATTACGGATTGCATCAATAGGCTAACCCTAGGCCTGATTCCCTAACAGTTATTACGGATTGCATCAATAGGCTAACCCTAGGCCAGATTTCCTAACAGATATTACGAATTGCATCAATAGGCTAACCCTAGGCCGGATTCCCTAAGAGTTATTACGAATTGCATCAATAGGCTAACCCTAGGCCAGATATCCTAACAGTTATTACAGATTGCATCAATAGGCTAACCCTAGGCCTGATTCCCTAACAGTTATTACGGATTGCATCAATAGGCTAACCCTAGGCCAGATATCCTAACAGTTATTACAGATTGCATCAATAGGCTAACCCTAGGCCAGATTCCCTAACAGTTATTACGGATTGCATCAATAGGCTAACCCTAGGCCAGATGTCACAACAGGTATTATTTGGACATGCAACAGATATTGTAACAGTTATTACGGATTGCATCAATAGGCTAACCCTAGGCCAGATATCCTAACAGTTATTACGGATTGCATCAATAGGCTAACCCTAGGCCTGATTCCCTAACAGTTATTACGGATTGCATCAATAGGCTAACCCTAGGCCAGATGTCACAACAGGTATTATTTGGACATGCAACAGATATTGTAACAGTTATTACGGATTGCATCAATAGGCTAACCCTAGGCCAGATATCCTAACAGTTATTACGGATTGCATCAATAGGCTAACCCTAGGCCTGATTCCCTAACAGTTATTACGGATTGCATCAATAGGCTAACCCTAGGCCAGATGTCACAAGAGGTATTATTTGGACATGCAACAGATATTGTAACAGTTATTACGGATTGCATCAATAGGCTAACCCTAGGCCAGATATCCTAACAGTTATTATGGATTGCATCAATAGGCTAACCCTAGGCCAGATTTCCTAACAGATATTACGAATTGCATCAATAGGCTAACCCTAGGCCGGATTCCCTAAGAGTTATTACGAATTGCATCAATAGGCTAACCCTAGGCCAGATATCCTAACAGTTATTACGGATTGCATCAATAGGCTAACCCTAGGCCAGATGCCCTAACAGTTATTACGGATTGCATCAATAGGCTAACCCTAGGCCACATGTCACAACAGGTATTATTTGGACATGCAACAGAAATCCTAACAGATATTACGAATTGCATCAATAGGCTAACCCTAGGCCAAATGTCACAACAGGTATTATTTGGACATGCAACAGATATTGTAACAGTTATTACGGATTGCATCAATAGGCTAACCCTAGGCCAGATATCCTAACAGTTATTACGGATTGCATCAATAGGCTAACCCTAGGCCAGATTTCCTAACAGATATTACGAATTGCATCAATAGGCTAACCCTAGGCCGGATTCCCTAAGAGTTATTACGAATTGCATCAATAGGCTAACCCTAGGCCAGATATCCTAACAGTTATTACAGATTGCATCAATAGGCTAACCCTAGGCCAGATTCCCTAACAGTTATTACGGATTGCATCAATAGGCTAACCCTAGGCCAGATGTCACAACAGGTATTATTTGGACATGCAACAGATATTGTAACAGTTATTACGGATTGCATCAATAGGCTAACCCTAGGCCAGATATCCTAACAGTTATTACGGATTGCATCAATAGGCTAACCCTAGGCCAGATTTCCTAACAGATATTACGAATTGCATCAATAGGCTAACCCTAGGCCGGATTCCCTAAGAGTTATTACGAATTGCATCAATAGGCTAACCCTAGGCCAGATATCCTAACAGTTATTACGGATTGCATCAATAGGCTAACCCTAGGCCTGATTCCCTAACAGTTATTATGGATTGCATCAATAGGCTAAGCCTAGGCCAGATGTCACAACAGGTATTATTTGGACATGCAACAGATATTGTAACAGTTATTACGGATTGCATCAATAGGCTAACCCTAGGCCAGATATCCTAACAGTTATTACGGATTGCATCAATAGGCTAACCCTAGGCCAGATTCCCTAACAGTTATTACGGATTGCATCAATAGGCTAACCCTAGGCCACATGTCACAGCAGGTATTATTTGGACATGCAACAGAAATCCTAACAGATATTACGAATTGCATCAATAGGCTAACCCTAGGCCAAATGTCACAACAGGTATTATTTGGACATGCAACAGATATTGTAACAGTTATTACGGATTGCATCAATAGGCTAACCCTAGGCCAGATATCATAACAGTTATTAAGGATTGCATCAATTGGCTAACCCTAGGCCAGATATCCTAACAGTTATTACAGATTGCATCAATAGGCTAACCATAGGCCAGACCCCCTAAGAGTTATTATGGATTGCATCAATAGGCTAACCCTAGGCCAGATTCCCTAACAGTTATTACAGATTGCATCAATAGGCTAACCCTAGGCCAGATGTCACAACAGGTATTATTTGGACATGCAACAGATATTGTAACAGTTATTACGGATTGCATCAATAGGCTAACCCTAGGCCAGATATCCTAACAGTTATTACGGATTGCATCAATAGGCTAACCCTAGGCCAGATTTCCTAACAGATATTACGAATTGCATCAATAGGCTAACCCTAGGCCGGATTCCCTAAGAGTTATTACGAATTGCATCAATAGGCTAACCCTAGGCCAGATATCCTAACAGTTATTACGGATTGCATCAATAGGCTAACCCTAGGCCTGATTCCCTAACAGTTATTACGGATTGCATCAATAGGCTAACCCTAGGCCACATGTCACAACAGGTATTATTTGGACATGCAACAGAAATCCTAACAGATATTACGAATTGCATCAATAGGCTAACCCTAGGCCAAATGTCACAACAGGTATTATTTGGACATGCAACAGATATTGTAACAGTTATTACGGATTGCATCAATAGGCTAACCCTAGGCCAGATATCATAACAGTTATTAAGGATTGCATCAATTGGCTAACCCTAGGCCAGATATCCTAACAGTTATTACAGATTGCATCAATAGGCTAACCCTAGGCCAGACCCCCTAAGAGTTATTATGGATTGCATCAATAGGCTAACCCTAGGCCAGATTCCCTAACAGTTATTACAGATTGCATCAATAGGCTAACCCTAGGCCAGATGTCACAACAGGTATTATTTGGACATGCAACAGATATTGTAACAGTTATTACGGATTGCATCAATAGGCTAACCCTAGGCCAGATATCCTAACAGTTATTACGGATTGCATCAATAGGCTAACCCTAGGCCAGATTTCCTAACAGATATTACGAATTGCATCAATAGGCTAACCCTAGGCCGGATTCCCTAAGAGTTATTACGAATTGCATCAATAGGCTAACCCTAGGCCAGATATCCTAACAGTTATTACAGATTGCATCAATAGGCTAACCCTAGGCCAGATTCCCTAACAGTTATTACGGATTGCATCAATAGGCTAACCCTAGGCCAGATGTCACAACAGGTATTATTTGGACATGCAACAGATATTGTAACAGTTATTACGGATTGCATCAATAGGCTAACCCTAGGCCAGATATCCTAACAGTTATTACGGATTGCATCAATAGGCTAACCCTAGGCCAGATTTCCTAACAGATATTACGAATTGCATCAATAGGCTAACCCTAGGCCGGATTCCCTAAGAGTTATTACGAATTGCATCAATAGGCTAACCCTAGGCCAGATATCCTAACAGTTATTACGGATTGCATCAATAGGCTAACCCTAGGCCTGATTCCCTAACAGTTATTACGGATTGCATCAATAGGCTAAGCCTAGGCCAGATGTCACAACAGGTATTATTTGGACATGCAACAGATATTGTAACAGTTATTACGGATTGCATCAATAGGCTAACCCTAGGCCAGATATCCTAACAGTTATTACGGATTGCATCAATAGGCTAACCCTAGGCCAGATTCCCTAACAGTTATTACGGATTGCATCAATAGGCTAACCCTAGGCCAAATGTCACAACAGGTATTATTTGGACATGCAACAGATATTGTAACAGTTATTACGGATTGCATCAATAGGCTAACCCTAGGCCAGATATCATAACAGTTATTACGGATTGCATCAATTGGCTAACCCTAGGCCAGATATCCTAACAGTTATTACAGATTGCATCAATAGGCTAACCCTAGGCCAGATTCCCTAACAGTTATTACGGATTGCATCAATAGGCTAACCCTAGGCCAGACCCCCTAAGAGTTATTATGGATTGCATCAATAGGCTAACCCTAGGCCAGATGCCCTAACAGTTATTACGGATTGCATCAATAGGCTAACCCTAGGCCAAATGTCACAACAGGTATTATTTGGACATGCAACAGATATTGTAACAGTTATTACGGATTGCATCAATAGGCTAACCCTAGGCCAGATATCATAACAGTTATTACGGATTGCATCAATTGGCTAACCCTAGGCCAGATATCCTAACAGTTATTACAGATTGCATCAATAGGCTAACCCTAGGCCAGATTCCCTAACAGTTATTACGGATTGCATCAATAGGCTAACCCTAGGCCAGACCCCCTAAGAGTTATTATGGATTGCATCAATAGGCTAACCCTAGGCCAGATTCCCTAACAGTTATTACAGATTGCATCAATAGGCTAACCCTAGGCCAGATGTCACAACAGGTATTATTTGGACATGCAACAGATATTGTAACAGTTATTACGGATTGCATCAATAGGCTAACCCTAGGCCAGATATCCTAACAGTTATTACGGATTGCATCAATAGGCTAACCCTAGGCCAGATTTCCTAACAGATATTACGAATTGCATCAATAGGCTAACCCTAGGCCGGATTCCCTAAGAGTTATTACGGATTGCATGAATATGGCAACCCTAGGCCAGATTCCATAACAGTTATTACGGATTGCATCAATAGGCTAACCCTAGGCCAGATTCCCTAACAGTTATTATGGATTGCATCAATAGGCTAACCTTAGCCCAGGTTATATTTGTACTGATGCGACAGATGTCCTAACAGTTATTACCAATTACATCAATATGGTAACCATAGGCCAGATGTTATAACAGTTATTACAGATTATATCAATATGGTAACCCTAGGCCATATAGATTTCGGCGTTTTGCGTCCCAGTTCCCTAGGCAATGTTACGCATTTCTTAAACAAGGTAACCCTAGGCCAGATTTTAGAATAGGTATTATGTTCAGCCAGAAGTCCTGTATCATATTACAGATAACCTAAACCAGAACACCTACGGATCCAGTGTAGTGAAGGTAGTAAAGCTGTAATCATTAATTGCCAATTCCCTATTCTTGATTGCAGATTACATAATTAGGCTAACCCTAGGCCAGATTTTAGAATAGGCATTATGTACGTACAGAAGTCCTATATCATATTACAGATAACCTAAACCAGAACACCTAAGGATCCATTGTAGTGAAGGTAGTAAAGCTGTAATCATTAATTGCCAATTCCCTATTCTTGATTGCAGATTACATAATTAGGCTAACCCTAGGCCAGATTTTAGAATAGGCATTATGTACGTACAGAAGTCCTATATCATATTACAGATAACCTAAACCAGAACACCTACGGATCCATTGTAGTGAAGGTAGTAAAGCTGTAATCATTAATTGCCAATTCCCTATTCTTGATTGCAGATTACATAATTAGGCTAACCCTAGGCCAGATTTTAGAATAGGCATTATGTACGTACAGAAGTCCTATATCATATTACAGATAACCTAAACCAGAACACCTACGGATCCATTGTAGTGAAGGTAGTAAAGCTGTAATCATTTATTGCCAATTCCCTATTCTTAATTGCAGATTATATAATTAGGCTAACCCTAGGCCAGATTTTAAAATAGGCTTTATGTACGGACAGAAGTCCTATATCATATTACAGATAACCTAAACCAGAACACCTATGGATCCACTGTAGTGAAGGTAGTGAAGCTGTAACCAGAAAATCCCAATTCCCTATTCTTAATTGCAGAATACATAAGTAGGCTGACCGAGGCCATATAGATTTCGGCGTTTTGCGTCCCAGTTCCCTAGCATTATTACGCATTTGTTAAAGAAGGTAACCCTAGGCCAGATTTTAGAATAGGTATTATGCACGGCCAGAAGTCCTGTATCATATTACAGATACCCTAAACCAGAATACCTATAGATCGAGTGTAGTGAAGGTAGTGAAGCTGTAACTAATAATAAAGATTCAGTTCCTTGTCCTAGGGTGACATCAAGTGGTCAAACGGTGGTACTTCAGCCACTAACCTAGAAAAGTAGGGATTACGGCCGGAATTATAGGTATGGTGGCCTGGACCGTTAGGGAGGCCGTAATATTTAGCTATGGTTAGGGCCAGGGCACTAATTAGGGTTAGGGTTAGGGTTAGGGTTAGGGTTAGGGTTAGGGTTAGGGTTAGGGTTAGGGTTAGGAGCCTGTCCAGAATACCTATTATTTTTTCCGCATTTTGTAAAAAAAATGTATGGGACGGGTTTTTTTCCTGGCCTGTATTAAGTTTTATGGCCTGAATTTAGGAAACCTGGCCTCGTCAATGGGAAAATCCCATACGTTCGAAAAGCCAGGATACCTATAATTCATTAGAAGGACGTAATTCCTATTACGTAGTAACTGTTTTTGTACTGCAGGTGGCAGTATTTATTTTTTAAAAATATATTACGGATTACCTAAGTCTCATTATCTCAGGCCTATCTCAGACATATATATTACGGCTTCTATAATTCAGTAATAAGGTTTGTAGTAGCTTAACATAGGCTAATGTCACAGCCCGTTTTACATGGCCAAAATTGTTTTTTGATCAAGTTTTTAAAGTATATTGTGTTTTTTTCTGTCTGTACATCACATATATATGTATGCAGGCATAGCCAGATGTATTTGTGCATTTACTTTTTTGTTTTTAATCTTTATTGTCTATTATCTTTAATTGATGTAGCTAACGTTTTATCATTTAGTTATGCTTAGGGAGGCCGTAATAAATAATATATATTGTGCACTTTATTGCTCAAGCTGCAGTACCTTTGTCTTCACCAACAGAGGGCAGACTGAGCTATTGGTCTCTATGGCATAGGTAGTAAAGCCGGATTATGTATTTATCATGGACTACCACAGTAGTCATTATACTTAGTGTTATAGCTGTCAAAAAAGTGACATCTTAGCATTTAGTTATACATAGGGAGGCCGTAATAAGTAATATATATTCTGCACTTTATTGCTCAAGCTGCAGTACCTTTGTCTTGACCAACAGAGGACAGACTGAGCTATTGGTCTCTATGGCATAGGTAGTAAAGCCGGATTGTATACTTATCATGGACTACCACAGTAGTCATTATACTTAGTGTTATAGCTGTCAAAAAAGTGACATCTTATCATTTAGTTATACATAGGGAGGCCGTAATAAGTAATATATATTGCGCACTTTATTGCTCAAGCTGCAGTACCTTTGTCTTCACCAACAGAGGGCAGACTGAGCTATTGGTCTCTATGGTATAGGCAGTAAAGCCGGATTATATAGGTATGGTAGTAAGGCCGGATCCTGTATTTATCGTGGACTACCACAGTAGTCATTATACTTAGTGTTATAGCTGTCAAAAAAGTGACAGCTCGTTTTACATGACCAAAAGTGTTTTTTGATCAACTGTTTTAAGTATGTTGTGTTTTTTATGTCTGTACATTACATATGCATGTATGCAGGCATAGCCAGATGTATTTGTGCATTTATTTTTTTGTTTTTAATCTTTATTGTCTATTATCTTTATTCGATGTCGCTAACTTTTTAGCATTTAGTTATACATATGGAGGCCGTAATAAATGATATATATTGCGCACTTTATTGTTCAAGCTGCAGTACCTATGTCTTCACCAGTGGGGGCAGGCTGACCTAATGCTCATTATGCGTAGGAAAGCCAGATCATATACGTATCATGGACTATCATACTACAGAGATATATATATATATTACGGACTATATTGCTCAAGCTGCAGTACCTGTGTCTTCACCAACAGAGGGCAGACTTACCTATTGTTCCCTATGACATAGTTAGTAAGGCCGGATTATATAATTGTGGCAGTAAAGCCGGATCATATACTTATCATGGACTATCATACAATAAAGATATATATATATTACAGACTTTATTGCTCAAGCTGCAGTACCTATGTCTTCACCAGTGGGGGCAGGCTGACCTAATGCTCATTATGCGTAGGAAAGCCAGATCATATACGTATCATGGACTATCATACTATAGAGATATACATATGTTACGGACTTTATCGCTCAAGCTGCAGTACCTATGTCTTCACCAGTGGGGGCAGGCTGACCTAATGCTCATTATGCGTAGGAAAGCCAGATCATATACGTATCATGGACTATCATACTACAGAGATATATATATATATTACGGACTATATTGCTCAAGCTGCAGTACCTGTGTCTTCACCAACAGAGGGCAGACTTACCTATTGTTCCCTATGACATAGTTAGTAAGGCCGGATTATATAATTGTGGCAGTAAAGCCGGATCATATACTTATCATGGACTATCATACAATAAAGATATATATATATTACAGACTTTATTGCTCAAGCTGCAGTACCTATGTCTTCACCAGTGGGGGCAGGCTGACCTAATGCTCAGTATGGGTAGTAAAGCCAGATCCTATACGTATCATGGACTATCATACTATAGAGATATATATATGTTACGAACTTTATTGCTCAAGCTGCAGTACCTATGTCTTCACCAGTGGGGGCAGGCCGACCTAATGCTCAGTTTGGGTAGGAAAGCCAGATCCTATACGTATCATGGACTATCATACTATAGAGATATATATATATATATTACGGACTATATTGCTCAAGCTGCAGTACCTGTGTCTTCACCAACAGAGGGCAGACTTACCTATTGTTCCCAATGACATAGGTAGTAAAGCCGGATTATATAATTGTGGTAGTAAAGCCGGATCATATACTTATCATGGACTATCATACAATAGAGATATATATATATATTACAGACTTTATTGCTCAAGCTGCAGTACCTATGTCTTCACCAGTGGGGGCAGGCTGACCTAATGCTCAGTATGGGTAGTAAAGCCAGATCCTATACGTATCATGGACTATCATACTATAGAGATATATATATGTTATGGACTTTATCGCTCAAGCTGCAGTACCTATGTCTTCACCAGTGGGGGCAGGCTGATCTAATGCTCAGTATGGGTAGTAAAGCCAGATCCTATACGTATCATGGACTATCATACTATAGAGATATATATATGTTACAGACTTTATCGCTCAAGCTGCAGTACCTATGTCTTCACCAGTGGGGGCAGGCTGACCTAATGCTCAGTATGGGTAGTAAAGCCAGATCCTATACGTATCATGGACTATCATACTATAGAGATATACATATGTTACGGACTTTATCACTCAAGCTGCAGTACCTATGTCTTCACCAGTGGGGGCAGGCTGACCTAATGCTCAGTATTGGTAGTAAAGCCAGATCCTATACGTATCGTGGACTATCATACTATAGAGATACATATATATTACGGACTTTATTGCTCAAGCTGCAGTACCTGTGTCTTCACCAACAGAGGGCAGACTTACCTATTGTTCCTTATGACATAGCTAGTAAGGCCGGATTATATACTTATGGTAGTAAAGCTGGATCATATACTTATCATGGACTACCACAGTAGGAATTATACTTAGTGTTTGACCTGTCAAAAAAGTGACAGCTCGTTTTGCATGACCAAAAGTGTTTTTTGATCAACTGTTTTAAGTATGTTGTGTTTTTTATGTCTATACATTACATATGTATGTATGCAGGCATAGCCAGGTATATTTCTCCATGTATTTTTTTGTTTTTAATCTTTATTGTCTATTATCTTTAATCGATGTCGCTAACTTTTTAGCATTTATTTATACTTAAGGAGGCCGTAATGAATGATATATATTGTGCACTTTATTGCTCAAGCTGCAGTACCTATGTCTTCACCAGTGGGGGCAGGCTGACCTAATGCTAAGTATGGGTAGTAAAGCCAGATCCTATACGTATCGTGGACTATCATACTATAGAGATATATATATATTACGGACTTTATTGCTCAAGCTGCAGTACCTACGTCTTCACCAGTGGGGGCAGGCTGACCTAATGCTCAGTATGTGTAGTAAAGCCAGATTCTATACGTATCGTGGACTATCATACTATAGATATATATATTATGGACTTTATCGCTCAAGCTGCAGTACCTTTGTCTTCACCAGTGGGGGCAGGCTGACCTAATGCTCAGTATGGGTAGTAAAGCCAGATCCTATACGTATCATGGACTATCATACGATAGAGATATATATATGTTCCGGACTTTATCGCTCAAACTGCAGTACCTGTCTTCTCCAGTGGGGGCAGGCTAGTAAAGCCAGATTCTATACGTATCATGGACTATCATACTATAGAGATACATATATATTACGGACTTTATTGCTCAAGCTGCAGTACCTATGTCTTCACAAGTGGGGGCAGGCTGATCTAATGCTCAGTATGTGTAGTAAAGCCAGATCCTATACGTATCGTGGACTATCATACTATAGATATATATATTATGGACTTTATCGCTCAAGCTGCAGTACCTATGTCTTCACCAGTGGGGGCAGGCTGACCTAATGCTCAGTATGGGTAGTAAAGCCAGATCCTATACGTATCATGGACTATCATACGATAGAGATATATATATGTTCCGGACTTTATCGCTCAAGCTGCAGTACCTGTCTTCACCAGTGGGGGCAGGCTGACCTAATGCTCAGTATGGGTAGTAAAGCCAGATCCTATACGTATCATGGACTATCATACTATAGAGATATATATATGTTCCGGACTTTATCGCTCAAGCTGCAGTACCTATGTCTTCACCAGTGGGGGCAGGCTGACCTAATGCTCAGTATGGGTAGTAAAGCCAGATCCTATACGTATCATGGACTATCATACTATAGAGATATATATATGTTCCGGACTTTATCGCTCAAGCTGCAGTACCTGTCTTCACCAGTGGGGGCAGGCTAGTAAAGCCATATCCTATACGTATCGTGGACTATCATACTATAGAGATATATATATATTACGGACTTTATTGCTCAAGCTGCAGTACCTGTGTTTTCACCAATAGGGGCAGGCTGGGCAGGGGCACATCTCATAGATATTACGTACTGTCTCATTATGGACTCTAAAGCCGCATCCCCTATATAGGTATTACAGACCACCTCATTCTAGGTTCACAGGCCTGATGGCTGACTAGGCCTCAAACAAACATGAGGGGGCGTCACAGCAGAGCCCTACGAGCTAGGGCTCTGAAATTCGGCGTGCTCATACTAGATATAAGTATGAATTAACTTGCCAAGTTTCAAGAATGCAGCACATACAGAACAAGTTTGGGGGCCATGTAGGTTTACATTTTAAATTGCTTTTAAGCTCTAAAGTGGCGGGTAACCTGAGGGGGTCCTGCAGCTGAACCGTGTGGGCTAGGGGCTTGAAATTTCACACAGATAAACTACTTACTGGTATGAATAAGTGTGCCAAGTTTCATTAGTGCAGCCCTTACCACTGAGCCGCAGTGGACCTTTAAATTTGCTAACATAGGCAATGTTAAGTCAATGGAGACATTAAAAACTAGGCCTCAAACGAAGCTGACCGGCCGCTACGGCCGAACCGTACGAGCTAGGGCTCTGAAATTCGGCGTGCTCATACTCGATATAAGTATAAATTGACGTGCCAAGTTTCAAGAAAGCAGCACATACATAACACGTTTGGGGGCCATGTAGGTTTACATTTAAATCCCTTTTAGGCGCTCAAGCCGCATCCCCTATATAGGCATTACGGACTACCTCATTCTAGGTTCACAGGCCTGATGGCTGACTAGGCCTCAAACACACATGAGGGGGCGTCGCGGCAGAGCTCTACGAGCTAGGGGTCTGAAATTCGGCACGCGTGAACTGGACGTGTGTCCGGACGAGCGTGCTGAGTTTCAAGAGTGCAGCTGTTACACAACACGTTTGAATCGACCCTCAGATTCAGCGAGGTCGGCAATGTTAAGTGAATGGAGGCACCGCGCATGTCATTTGACGTGTAGGAGAGGCCTAGGAAGACGATTCAAAGTGTTCCTGAAACTACACAGTCTGCTCTTTAAATCACCCAATACATGTCCATTAAAATTATGCCTTCTTAATTATATTCTAATAGGTTTTAAATCTGAGAGGCTGCATCTCTTCGACTAGGCCTCAAACTACCTTCAGGGGGCGCCACGGCGCAGCCGTATGAGCTAGGGGTCTGAAATTTGGCAGGCGTAAACTAGATATGTCTCTGGACAAGTGTGCCAAGTTTCATGACTGAAGATATGACAGAACTGTTTTTATTGGCCCTCAAAGTCAGTGAGGTCGCCAATGTTAAGTGAATGGAGGCACCCCACCTGTCATTTGACAGGCCCTAACTCCATGTAGGAGTGGCCTAGGAAGATGGTTCAAAGTGTTCCTGAAACTAGACCGTCTGCTCTGTAAATCACCCATAACATGTCTGTGTCGATTATGCTTCTTTAATTGATTAATTTAGCTTTCAATTCGGAGGAGCATATTTTGACTGCGATTTCCTCTGTCTGGCCAAAAAATGCCTGTGTGTGCCTAGACCCACAACCCCATACTGAAAGCTTGCTGCAGCTGAGAGGGGCCTCTCTTGGAAATCAGCTCATAACTGCAGTTCCCTTTGAGCTAGAGGACTGAAATTTGGGACAATGATAGGGGAGGATGGTCTGCACCAGTGACCAAAATTTGGGGGGTCTATGCCACACGGGATGGTTTTTATTAACCCTTTAGTGTCTGGTGGTCTCACGGCCGGCCCGTGTGAGCTAGAAGTCTGAAATTTGGCACACTGGAGCAAGGCAAATTGGGAAATCACGTACTGAACTTTTACGAGTGCAGCCCTCACCAAAGGCCCGCAAATCACACGAAGGCACCTGCACCCTCAGCCGTGTGATAGAGACGGCTGGATTTTCTCCTGCATACACTAGGGACATGGACAAACACACCTGTAAAGTTTCATGCATGTACACCTCATAGAAGAGTTTTTATTGGCCCTCAAAGTCAGTGAGGTCGCCAATGTTAAGTGAATGGAGGCACCCCACCTGTCATTTGACAGGCCATAACTCTGTGTAGCAGTGACCTAGGAAGACCGTTCAAAGTGTTCCTGAAACTAGACAGTATGCTCTTTAAATCACCCGATACATGTCTGTTACGATTATGCCTCCTTAATTTGATTACAGCCTGTCTTTTTATGGTGAGCGGCCGCATTTCTTCCGAATAGGCCTCAAACTGACCTAGAGGGGGGGTCACGGCCCATCCATACGAGCCAGCGGTCTGAAATTCGGCACGCACGTACTACGTATTTGTATGAACCAAAGTCCCGAGTTTCGTGAGCGCAGCTCTTAGAGAACATGTCTGCTGGACCTGTGAACTTACGTTTTAATAGGCCTTTAAGGGGAAAAGGGGCAAGGTCACTTGAGGGGGTCTTTTGGCTGAACCCTGTGACCTAGGGGGCTGAAATTTGGTGAGGAGATGCGCGACACATACCCAGTGAAGTGTTTACAGTATCATAGGTGCAGACCTGACAGAAGTAAAGTTATTCACTTCCAAAGAAAAAAGTGATTTCAGGCATAGGGATTACGGATACGGTAACTGGGAATATTAACGGTCACTGAGAGTGGCAGCTGGCGGTTGCCTAGGCAACGGCACGTCTCTCAGCGCAAATCGATACAAAAAAGTAACACTCTGTGGAGAGAGGGTGTGGCGCTGCAAGTAATATGCTGCCTTAGTGTAGGCTTGACAGAAACAGCCTGGTAAACTTTAAAACGTCACAAGTCCACAGAGGAGAAAGCTAAGTGGACGATTCAAAAATTCATGTCAAAGCACACATGCTCCACATTACAATCAAATATTGTTTTACTTTCAAAATATAATTATTTTAAGCATAGGGATTTCGGATTCCCTTAGTCTGAATGTCATTGGTCACTGAGATCAGCAGGTCACCGTTGTCTAGGCAACACAGATAAACTAGATGGATGAATAAATCAGTGTGCCGATACCTGTGTCTTCACCAATAGGGGCAGGCTGGGCAGGGGCACATCTCATAGATAGGTATTACGGACTGTCTCATTATGGACTCTTAAGCCGCATCCCCTATATAGGCATTACGGACTACCTCATTCTAGGTTCACAGGCCTGATGGCTGACTAGGCCTCAAACAAACATGAGGGGGCGTCACAGCAGAGCCCTACGAGCTAGGGGTCTGAGATTCGGCACGCATAAACTGGACGTATGTCCGGACAAGTTTGCCAAGTTTCAAGAATGCAGCAGTTACAGAACATGTGTGGGGGCCATGTAGGTTTACATTTTAAATCACTTTTAAGTGCTAAAGTGGCAGGTAACCTGAGGGGGTCCGGCAGCTGAACCGTGTGAGCTAGGGGCTTGAAATTTCACACAGATAAACTAGTTTCATGTATGAATAAGTGTGCCAAGTTTCATTAGCGCAGCCCTTACCACTTAGCCGCAGTGGGCTTTAGAATTTGCCAAGTTAGGCAATGCAAGCGAATGGAGACATTAAAAACTAGGCCTCAAACGAAGCTGACCGGCCGCTACGGCCGAACCGTACGAGCTAGGGCTCTGAAATTCGGCCTGCTCATACTAGATACAAGTATGAATTGACGTGCCAAGTTTCAAGAAAGCAGCACATACAGGACAAGTTTACGGGCCATGTAGGTATACATTTTAAATCGCTTTTAAGCGCTAAAGTGGCGGGTAACCTGAGGGGGTCCTGCAGCTGAACCGTGTAGGCTAGGGGCTTGAAATTTCACAGAGATAAACTAGTTGCAGGTATGAATAAGTGTGCCAAGTTTCATTAGCGCAGCCCTTACCACTCAGCCGCAGTGGGCTTTAGAGTTTGCTAACTTAGGCGACATATGCCAATGCGAAGACATGAGACTAGGCCTCAAACGAAGCTGACCGGCCGCTACGGCCGAACCGTACGAGCTAGGGCTCTGAAATTCGGCGTGCTCATACTAGATATAAGTATAAATTGACGTGCCAAGTTTCAAGAAAGCAGCACATACATAACACGTTTGGGGGCCATGTAGGTTTACATTTAAATCCCTTTTAGGCGCTCAAGCCGCATCCCCTATATAGGCATTACGGACTACCTCATTCTAGGTTCACAGGCCTGAGGGCTGACTAGGCCTCAAACACACATGAGGGGGCGTCGCGGCAGAGCCCTACGAGCTAGGGGTCTGAAATTCGGCACGCGTGAACTGGACGTGTGTCCGGACGAGCGTGCTGAGTTTCAAGAGTGCAGCTGTTACACAACACGTTTGAATCGACCCTCAGATTCAGCGAGGTCGGCAATGTTAAGTGAATGGAGGCACCGTGCATGTCATTTGACGTGTAGGAGAGGCCTAGGAAGACGATTCAAAGTGTTCCTGAAACTACACAGTCTGCTCTTTAAATCACCCAATACATGTCCATTAAAATTATGCCTTCTTAATTAGATTCTAACAGGTTTTAAATCTGAGAGGCTGCATCTCTTCGACTAGGCCTCAAACTACCTTCAGGGGGTGTCACGGCACGGCCGTAGGAGCTAGGGGTCTGAAATTTGGCAGGCGTAAACTAGATATGTCTCTGGACAAGTGTGCCAAGTTTCATGACTGAAGATATGACAGAACTGTTTTTATTGGCCCTCAAAGTCAGTGAGGTCGCCAATGTTAAGTGAATGGAGGCACCCCACCTGTCATTTGACAGGCCATAACTCCATGTAGGACTGGCCTAGGAAGATGGTTCAAAGTGTTCCTGAAACTAGACCGTCTGCTCTGTAAATCACCCATAACATGTCTGTGACGATTATGCTTCTTTAATTGATTAATTTAGCTTTCAAATCGAAGGAGCATATTTTGACTGCGATTTCCTCTGTCTGGCCAAAAAATGCCTGTGTGTGCCTAGACCCACAACCCCATACTGAAAGCTTGCTGCAGCCGAGAGGGGCCTCTCTTGGAAATCAGCTCATAACTGCAGTTTCCTTTGAGCTAGAGGACTGAAATTTGGGACAATGATGGGGGAGGGTGGTCTGCACCAGTGACCCAAATTTGGGGGGTCTATGCCACACGGGGTGGTTTTTATTAACCCTTTAGTGTCTGGTGGTCTCACGGCCGGCCCGTGTGAGCTAGAAGTCTGAAATTTGGCACACTGGAGCAAGGCAAATTGGGAAATCACGTACTGAACTTTTACGAGTGCAGCCCTCACCAAAGGCCCGCAAATCACACGAAGGCACCTGCACCCTCAGCCGTGTGATAGAGACGGCTGGATTTTCTCCTGCATACACTAGGGACATGGACAAACACACCTGTAAAGTTTCATGCATGTACACCTCATAGAAGAGTTTTTATTGGCCCTCAAAGTCAGTGAGGTCGCCAATGTTAAGTGAATGGAGGCACCCCACCTGTCATTTGACAGGCCATAACTCTGTGTAGCAGTGACCTAGGAAGACCGTTCAAAGTGTTCCTGAAACTAGACAGTATGCTCTTTAAATCACCCGATACATGTCTGTTACGATTATGCCTCCTTAATTTGATTACAGCCTGTCTTTTTATGGTGAGCGGCCGCATTTCTTCCGAATAGGCCTCAAACTGACCTAGAGGGGGGGTCACGGCCCATCCATACGAGCCAGCGGTCTGAAATTCGGCACGCACGTACTACGTATTTGTATGAACCCAAGTCCCGAGTTTCGTGACCGCAGCTCTTAGAGAACATGTCTGCTGGACCTGTGAACTTACGTTTTAATAGGCCTTTAAGGGGAAAAGGGGCAAGGTCACTTGAGGGGGTCTTTTGGCTGAACCCTGTGACCTAGGGGGCTGAAATTTGGTGAGGAGATGCGCGACACATACCCAGTGAAGTGTTTACAGTATCATAGGTGCAGACCTGACAGAAGTAAAGTTATTCACTTCCAAAGAAAAAAGTGATTTCAGGCATAGGGATTACGGATACGGTAACTGGGAATATTAACGGTCACTGAGAGTGGCAGCTGGCGGTTGCCTAGGCAACGGCACGTCTCTCAGCGCAAATCGATACAAAAAAGTAACACTCTGTGGAGAGAGGGTGTGGCGCTGCAAGTAATATGCTGCCTTAGTGTAGGCTTGACAGAAACAGCCTGGTAAACTTTAAAACGTCACAAGTCCACAGAGGAGAAAGCTAAGTGGACGATTCAAAAATTCATGTCAAAGCACACATGCTCCACATTACAATCAAATATTGTTTTACTTTCAAAATATAATTATTTTAAGCATAGGGATTTCGGATTCCCTTAGTCTGAATGTCATTGGTCACTGAGATCAGCAGGTCACCGTTGTCTAGGCAACACAGATAAACTAGATGGATGAATAAATCAGTGTGCCGATACCTGTGTCTTCACCAATAGGGGCAGGCTGGGCAGGGGCACATCTCATAGATAGGTATTACGGACTGTCTCATTATGGACTCTTAAGCCGCATCCCCTATATAGGCATTACGGACTACCTCATTCTAGGTTCACAGGCCTGGTGGCTGACTAGGCCTCAAACAAACATGAGGGGGCGTCACAGCAGAGCCCTACGAGCTAGGGGTCTGAGATTCGGCACGCATAAACTGGATGTATGTCCGGACAAGTTTGCCAAGTTTCAAGAATGCAGCAGTTACAGAACATGTGTGGGGGCCATGTAGGTTTACATTTTAAATCACTTTTAAGTGCTAAAGTGGCAGGTAACCTGAGGGGGTCCGGCAGCTGAACCGTGTGAGCTAGGGGCTTGAAATTTCACACAGATAAACTAGTTACAGGTATGAATAAGTGTGCCAAGTTTCATTAGCGCAGCCCTTACCACTTAGCCGCAGTGGGCTTTAGAATTTGCCAAGTTAGGCAATGCAGGCGAATGGAGACATTAAAAACTAGGCCTCAAACGAAGCTGACCGGCCGCTACGGCTGAACCGTACGAGCTAGGGCTCTGAAATTCGGCGTGCTCGTACTAGATATAAGTATGAATTGACTGGCCAAGTTTCAAGAATGCAGCACTCACAGAACACGTTTGTGGGCCATGTAGGTTTACATTTTAAATCGCTTTTAAGCGCTAAAGTGGCAGGTAACCTGAGGGGGTCCGGCAGCTGAACCGTGTGAGCTAGGGGCTTGAAATTTCACACAGATAAACTAGTTACAGGTATGAATAAGTGTGCCAAGTTTCATTAGCACAGCTCTTACCACTCAGCCGCAGTGGGCTTTAGAGTTTGCTAACTTTGGCGGTATATGCCAATGCGAAGAAATCAGACTAGGCCTCAAACGAAGCTGACCGGCCGCTACGGCCGAACCGTACGAGCTAGGGCTCTGAAATTCGGCGCACTCATACTAGATATAAGTATTAATTAACGTGCCAAGTTTCAAGAATGCAGCACTTACAGAACACGTTTGGAGGCCATGTAGGTTTACATTTTAATTAGCTACTGTTCGTTGCTGAGGCCGCATGTCATAGCTATAGGTAAAGTGCCCCCTACTGTTCATTGCTGAGGCCTCATCCCCTACATACACATGACGGATCCCCTACATAGATGTGACGGATCCCCTACTGCTCATTGCTGAGGCCGCATCCCCTACATAGACATGAGGTATTCCCTAAGGTTCATTGCTGAGGCCGCATCCCCTACATACACATGAGGGATTCCCTACTGCTTGCCGCTGAGGCCGCATCCCCTACATAGACATGAGGTATTCCCTAAGGTTCATTGCTGAGGCCGCACCTCCTACATACAGATGATGGATCACCTACTGTTTGTTGCTGTCATAATTAAGGATAACGTGCCCCCTACTGTTGATAGTTGAGGCTGCATCTTCTACATACAGATGACAGATCCCCTACTGTTCATTGCTGAGGCCGCATCCCCTACATACACATGAGGGATTCCCTACTGCTTGTTGCTGAGGCCGCATCCCCTACATAGACATGAGGTATTCCCTAAGGTTCATTGCTGAGGCCGCATCCCCTACATACACATGAGGGATTCCCTACTGCTTGTTGCTGAGGCCACATCCCCTACATAGGCATGAGTGATCCCCTAGGGTTCATTAATGAGGTCGCATCCCCTACATATGGATAACAGATTGCCTACCTTTTTGTGTTTCTTGTTCATTGGTCATGACAAAGTGAAAAATTGACAAAGTGTCAAAATGAGATTGTGAGAGATTACAGATTACCTAGGAAGACTGCTTCAGTTATATTACAGATATCCTCAAAAGTCTCCTAACAGTTGTTACAGATTACATCAATATGGTAACCCTAGGCCAGATTTCCTAACGGTCATTACAGATTGCATCAATAGGCTAACCCTAGGCCAGGTCCCCTAACAGTTATTACGGCTTACATCAACAGGCTAACCCTAGGCCAGATTCTCTAACAGTTATTACGGATTGCATCAATATGGTACCCCTAGGCCAGAGTCCCTAACAGTTATTACGGATTGCATCAATAGGCTAACCCTAGGCCTGATTCCCTAACAGTTATTACGGATTGCATCAATAGGCTAACCGTAGGCAAGATGTCACAAGAGGTATTATTTGGACTTATGCAACAGATATCTTAACAGTCATTACGGATTGCATCAATAGGCTAACCCTAGGCCAGATATCATAACAGTTATTACAGATTGCATCAATAGGCTAACCCTAGGCCAGATATCATAACAGTTATTACGGATTGCATCAATTGGCTAACCCTAGGCCAGATATCCTAACAGTTATTACAGATTGCATCAATAGGCTAACCCTAGGCCAGATTCCCTAACAGTTATTACGGATTGCATCAATAGGCTAACCCTAGGCCAGATATCCTAACAGTTATTACGGATTGCATCAATAGGCTAACCCTAGGCCAAATGTCACAACAGGTATTATTTGGACATGCAACAGATATTGTAACAGTTATTACGGATTGCATCAATAGGCTAACCCTAGGCCAGATATCATAACAGTTATTACGGATTGCATCAATTGGCTAACCCTAGGCCAGATATCTTAACAGTTATTACAGATTGCATCAATAGGCTAACCCTAGGCCAGATTCCCTAACAGTTATTACGGATTGCATCAATAGGCTAACCCTAGGCCAGACCCCCTAAGAGTTATTATGGATTGCATCAATAGGCTAACCCTAGGCCAGATGCCCTAACAGTTATTACGGATTGCATCAATAGGCTAACCCTAGGCCACATGTCACAACAGGTATTATTTGGACATGCAACAGAAATCCTAACAGATATTACGAATTGCATCAATAGGCTAACCCTAGGCCAAATGTCACAACAGGTATTATTTGGACATGCAACAGACATTGTAACAGTTATTACGGATTGCATCAATAGGCTAACCCTATGCCAGATATCATAACAGTTATTACGGATTGCATCAATTGGCTAACCCTAGGCCAGATATCCTAACAGTTATTACAGATTGCATCAATAGGCTAACCCTAGGCCGGATTCCCTAACAGTTATTACGGATTGCATCAATAGGCTAACCCTAGGCCAGACCCCCTAACAGTTATTATGGATTGCATCAATAGGCTAACCCTAGGCCAGATTACCTAACAGTTATTACGGATTGCATCAATAGGCTAACCCTAGGCCAGATGTCACAACAGGTATTATTTGGACATGCAACAGATATTGTAACAGTTATTACGGATTGCATCAATAGGCTAACCCTAGGCCAGATATCCTAACAGTTATTACGGATTGCATCAATAGGCTAACCCTAGGCCAGATTTCCTAACAGATATTACGAATTGCATCAATAGGCTAACCCTAGGCCGGATTGCCTAAGAGTTATTACGAATTGCATCAATAGGCTAACCCTAGGCCAGATGTCACAAGAGGTATTATTTGGACATGCAACAGATATTGTAACAGTTATTACGGATTGCATCAATAGGCTAACCCTAGGCCAGATATCCTAACAGTTATTACGGATTGCATCAATAGGCTAACCCTAGGCCAGATTTCCTAACAGATATTACGAATTGCATCAATAGGCTAACCCTAGGCCGGATTGCCTAAGAGTTATTACGAATTGCATCAATAGGCTAACCCTAGGCCAGATATCCTAACAGTTATTACGGATTGCATCAATAGGCTAACCCTAGGCCAGATTTCCTAACAGATATTACGAATTGCATCAATAGGCTAACCCTAGGCCGGATTGCCTAAGAGTTATTACGAATTGCATCAATAGGCTAACCCTAGGCCAGATATCCTAACAGTTATTACGGATTGCATCAATAGGCTAACCCTAGGCCTGATTCCCTAACAGTTATTACGGATTGCATCAATAGGCTAACCCTAGGCCAGATGTCACAAGAGGTATTATTTGGACATGCAACAGATATTGTAACAGTTATTACGGATTGCATCAATAGGCTAACCCTAGGCCAGATATCCTAACAGTTATTACGGATTGCATCAATAGGCTAACCCTAGGCCAGATTTCCTAACAGATATTACGAATTGCATCAATAGGCTAACCCTAGGCCGGATTGCCTAAGAGTTATTACGAATTGCATCAATAGGCTAACCCTAGGCCAGATATCCTAACAGTTATTACAGATTGCATCAATAGGCTAACCCTAGGCCAGATTCCCTAACAGTTATTACGGATTGCATCAATAGGCTAACCCTAGGCCACATGTCACAACAGGTATTATTTGGACATGCAACAGATATTGTAACAGTTATTACGGATTGCATCAATAGGCTAACCCTAGGCCAGATATCCTAACAGTTATTACGGATTGCATCAATAGGCTAACCCTAGGCCAGATTTCCTAACAGATATTACGAATTGCATCAATAGGCTAACCCTAGGCCGGATTCCCTAAGAGTTATTACGAATTGCATCAATAGGCTAACCCTAGGCCAGATATCCTAACAGTTATTACGGATTGCATCAATAGGCTAACCCTAGGCCTGATTCCCTAACAGTTATTACGGATTGCATCAATAGGCTAACCGTAGGCAAGATGTCACAAGAGGTATTATTTGGACTTATGCAACAGATATCTTAACAGTCATTACGGATTGCATCAATAGGCTAACCCTAGGCCAGATTCTCTAACAGTTATTACAGATTGCATCAATAGGCTAACCCTAGGCCTGATTCCCTAACAGTTATTACGGATTGCATCAATAGGCTAACCCTAGGCCAGATATCCTAACAGTTATTACGGATTGCATCAATAGGCTAACCCTAGGCCAGACCCCCTAAGAGTTATTACGGATTGCATCAATATGGTAACCCTAGGCCAGATTCCCTAACAGTTATTACGGATTGCATCAATAGGCTAACCCTAGGCCAGATGTCACAACAGGTATTATTTGGACATGCAACAGATATTGTAACAGTTATTACGGATTGCATCAATAGGCTAACCCTAGGCCAGATATCGTAACAGTTATTACGGATTGCATAAATAGGCTAACCCTAGGCCAGATATCATAACAGTTATTACGGATTGCATCAATAGGCTAACCCTAGGCCTGATTCCCTAACAGTTATTACGGATTGCATCAATAGGCTAACCCTAGGCCAGATGTCACAAGAGGTATTATTTGGACATGCAACAGATATTGTAACAGTTATTACGGATTGCATCAATAGGCTAACCCTAGGCCAGATATCCTAACAGTTATTACAGATTGCATCAATAGGCTAACCCTAGGCCAGATTTCCTAACAGATATTACGAATTGCATCAATAGGCTAACCCTAGGCCGGATTCCCTAAGAGTTATTACGAATTGCATCAATAGGCTAACCCTAGGCCAGATATCCTAACAGTTATTACGGATTGCATCAATAGGCTAACCCTAGGCCAGACCCCCTAAGAGTTATAATGGATTGCATCAATAGGCTAACCCTAGGCCAGATTCCCTAACAGTTATTACGGATTGCATCAATAGGCTAACCCTAGGCCAGATGTCACAACAGGTATTATTTGGACATGCAACAGATATTGTAACAGTTATTACGGATTGCATCAATAGGCTAACCCTAGGCCAGATATCCTAACAGTTATTACGGATTGCATCAATAGGCTAACCCTAGGCCAGATTTCCTAACAGATATTACGAATTGCATCAATAGGCTAACCCTAGGCCAGATTCCCTAACAGTTATTACGGATTGCATCAATAGGCTAACCCTAGGCCAGATGTCACAACAGGTATTATTTGGACATGCAACAGATATTGTAACAGTTATTACGGATTGCATCAATAGGCTAACCCTAGGCCAGATATCCTAACAGTTATTACGGATTGCATCAATAGGCTAACCGTAGGCCAGATTTCCTAACAGATATTACGAATTGCATCAATAGGCTAACCCTAGGCCGGATTGCCTAAGAGTTATTACGAATTGCATCAATAGGCTAACCCTAGGCCAGATATCCTAACAGTTATTACGGATTGCATCAATAGGCTAACCCTAGGCCAGATTTCCTAACAGATATTACGAATTGCATCAATAGGCTAACCCTAGGCCGGATTCCCTAAGAGTTATTACGAATTGCATCAATAGGCTAACCCTAGGCCAGATATCATAACAGTTATTACGGATTGCATCAATAGGCTAACCCTAGGCCTGATTCCCTAACAGTTATTACGGATTGCATCAATAGGCTAACCGTAGGCAAGATGTCACAAGAGGTATTATTTGGACTTATGCAACAGATATCTTAACAGTCATTACGGATTGCATCAATAGGCTAACCCTAGGCCAGATTCTCTAACAGTTATTACAGATTGCATCAATAGGCTAACCCTAGGCCTGATTCCCTAACAGTTATTACGGATTGCATCAATAGGCTAACCCTAGGCCAGATATCCTAACAGTTATTACGGATTGCATCAATAGGCTAACCCTAGGCCAGACCCCCTAAGAGTTATTACGGATTGCATCAATATGGTAACCCTAGGCCAGATTCCCTAACAGTTATTACGGATTGCATCAATAGGCTAACCCTAGGCCAGATGTCACAACAGGTATTATTTGGACATGCAACAGATATTGTAACAGTTATTACGGATTGCATCAATAGGCTAACCCTAGGCCAGATATCGTAACAGTTATTACGGATTGCATAAATAGGCTAACCCTAGGCCAGATATCATAACAGTTATTACGGATTGCATCAATAGGCTAACCCTAGGCCTGATTCCCTAACAGTTATTACGGATTGCATCAATAGGCTAACCCTAGGCCAGATGTCACAAGAGGTATTATTTGGACATGCAACAGATATTGTAACAGTTATTACGGATTGCATCAATAGGCTAACCCTAGGCCAGATATCCTAACAGTTATTACGGATTGCATCAATAGGCTAACCCTAGGCCAGACCCCCTAAGAGTTATAATGGATTGCATCAATAGGCTAACCCTAGGCCAGATTCCCTAACAGTTATTACGGATTGCATCAATAGGCTAACCCTAGGCCAGATGTCACAACAGGTATTATTTGGACATGCAACAGATATTGTAACAGTTATTACGGATTGCATCAATAGGCTAACCCTAGGCCAGATATCCTAACAGTTATTACGGATTGCATCAATAGGCTAACCCTAGGCCAGATTTCCTAACAGATATTACGAATTGCATCAATAGGCTAACCCTAGGCCGGATTCCCTAAGAGTTATTACGAATTGCATCAATAGGCTAACCCTAGGCCAGATATCCTAACAGTTATTACGGATTGCATCAATAGGCTAACCCTAGGCCTGATTCCCTAACAGTTATTACGGATTGCATCAATAGGCTAACCCTAGGCCTGATTCCCTAACAGTTATTACGGATTGCATCAATAGGCTAACCCTAGGCCAGATGTCACAAGAGGTATTATTTGGACATGCAACAGATATTGTAACAGTTATTACGGATTGCATCAATAGGCTAACCCTAGGCCAGATATCCTAACAGTTATTACGGATTGCATCAATAGGCTAACCCTAGGCCAGATTTCCTAACAGATATTACGAATTGCATCAATAGGCTAACCCTAGGCCGGATTGCCTAAGAGTTATTACGAATTGCATCAATAGGCTAACCCTAGGCCAGATATCCTAACAGTTATTACAGATTGCATCAATAGGCTAACCCTAGGCCAGATTCCCTAACAGTTATTACGGATTGCATCAATAGGCTAACCCTAGGCCACATGTCACAACAGGTATTATTTGGACATGCAACAGATATTGTAACAGTTATTACGGATTGCATCAATAGGCTAACCCTAGGCCAGATATCCTAACAGTTATTACGGATTGCATCAATAGGCTAACCCTAGGCCAGATTTCCTAACAGATATTACGAATTGCATCAATAGGCTAACCCTAGGCCGGATTCCCTAAGAGTTATTACGAATTGCATCAATAGGCTAACCCTAGGCCAGATATCATAACAGTTATTACGGATTGCATCAATAGGCTAACCCTAGGCCTGATTCCCTAACAGTTATTACGGATTGCATCAATAGGCTAACCGTAGGCAAGATGTCACAAGAGGTATTATTTGGACTTATGCAACAGATATCTTAACAGTCATTATGGATTGCATCAATAGGCTAACCCTAGGCCAGATTCTCTAACAGTTATTACAGATTGCATCAATAGGCTAACCCTAGGCCTGATTCCCTAACAGTTATTACGGATTGCATCAATAGGCTAACCCTAGGCCAGATATCCTAACAGTTATTACGGATTGCATCAATAGGCTAACCCTAGGCCAGACCCCCTAAGAGTTATTACGGATTGCATCAATATGGTAACCCTAGGCCAGATTCCCTAACAGTTATTACGGATTGCATCAATAGGCTAACCCTAGGCCAGATGTCACAACAGGTATTATTTGGACATGCAACAGATATTGTAACAGTTATTACGGATTGCATCAATAGGCTAACCCTAGGCCAGATATCGTAACAGTTATTACGGATTGCATAAATAGGCTAACCCTAGGCCAGATATCATAACAGTTATTACGGATTGCATCAATAGGCTAACCCTAGGCCTGATTCCCTAACAGTTATTACGGATTGCATCAATAGGCTAACCCTAGGCCAGATGTCACAAGAGGTATTATTTGGACATGCAACAGATATTGTAACAGTTATTACGGATTGCATCAATAGGCTAACCCTAGGCCAGATATCCTAACAGTTATTACGGATTGCATCAATAGGCTAACCCTAGGCCAGATTTCCTAACAGATATTACGAATTGCATCAATAGGCTAACCCTAGGCTGGATTCCCTAAGAGTTATTACGAATTGCATCAATAGGCTAACCCTAGGCCAGATATCCTAACAGTTATTACGGATTGCATCAATAGGCTAACCCTAGGCCAGACCCCCTAAGAGTTATTACGGATTGCATCAATATGGTAACCCTAGGCCAGATTCCCTAACAGTTATTACGGATTGCATCAATAGGCTAACCCTAGGCCAGATGTCACAACAGGTATTATTTGGACATGCAACAGATATTGTAACAGTTATTACGGATTGCATCAATAGGCTAACCCTAGGCCAGATATCGTAACAGTTATTACGGATTGCATAAATAGGCTAACCCTAGGCCAGATATCATAACAGTTATTACGGATTGCATCAATAGGCTAACCCTAGGCCTGATTCCCTAACAGTTATTACGGATTGCATCAATAGGCTAACCCTAGGCCAGATGTCACAAGAGGTATTATTTGGACATGCAACAGATATTGTAACAGTTATTACGGATTGCATCAATAGGCTAACCCTAGGCCAGATATCCTAACAGTTATTACGGATTGCATCAATAGGCTAACCCTAGGCCAGATTTCCTAACAGATATTACGAATTGCATCAATAGGCTAACCCTAGGCCGGATTCCCTAAGAGTTATTACGAATTGCATCAATAGGCTAACCCTAGGCCAGATATCCTAACAGTTATTACGGATTGCATCAATAGGCTAACCCTAGGCCAGACCCCCTAAGAGTTATAATGGATTGCATCAATAGGCTAACCCTAGGCCAGATTCCCTAACAGTTATTACGGATTGCATCAATAGGCTAACCCTAGGCCAGATGTCACAACAGGTATTATTTGGACATGCAACAGATATTGTAACAGTTATTATGGATTGCATCAATAGGCTAACCCTAGGCCAGATATCCTAACAGTTATTACGGATTGCATCAATAGGCTAACCCTAGGCCAGATTTCCTAACAGATATTACGAATTGCATCAATAGGCTAACCCTAGGCCGGATTCCCTAAGAGTTATTACGAATTGCATCAATAGGCTAACCCTAGGCCAGATATCCTAACAGTTATTACGGATTGCATCAATAGGCTAACCCTAGGCCTGATTCCCTAACAGTTATTACGGATTGCATCAATAGGCTAACCCTAGGCCAGATTTCCTAACAGATATTACGAATTGCATCAATAGGCTAACCCTAGGCCGGATTCCCTAAGAGTTATTACGAATTGCATCAATAGGCTAACCCTAGGCCAGATATCCTAACAGTTATTACGGATTGCATCAATAGGCTAACCCTAGGCCTGATTCCCTAACAGTTATTACGGATTGCATCAATAGGCTAACCCTAGGCCAGATGTCACAAGAGGTATTATTTGGACATGCAACAGATATTGTAACAGTTATTACGGATTGCATCAATAGGCTAACCCTAGGCCAGATATCCTAACAGTTATTACGGATTGCATCAATAGGCTAACCCTAGGCCAGATTTCCTAACAGATATTACGAATTGCATCAATAGGCTAACCCTAGGCCGGATTCCCTAAGAGTTATTACGAATTGCATCAATAGGCTAACCCTAGGCCAGATATCCTAACAGTTATTACAGATTGCATCAATAGGCTAACCCTAGGCCAGATTTCCTAACAGATATTACGAATTGCATCAATAGGCTAACCCTAGGCCGGATTCCCTAAGAGTTATTACGAATTGCATCAATAGGCTAACCCTAGGCCAGATATCCTAACAGTTATTACAGATTGCATCAATAGGCTAACCCTAGGCCAGATTCCCTAACAGTTATTACGGATTGCATCAATAGGCTAACCCTAGGCCAGATGTCACAACAGGTATTATTTGGACATGCAACAGATATTGTAACAGTTATTACGGATTGCATCAATAGGCTAACCCTAGGCCAGATATCCTAACAGTTATTACGGATTGCATCAATAGGCTAACCCTAGGCCAGATTTCCTAACAGATATTACGAATTGCATCAATAGGCTAACCCTAGGCCGGATTCCCTAAGAGTTATTACGAATTGCATCAATAGGCTAACCCTAGGCCAGATATCCTAACAGATATTACGGATTGCATCAATAGGCTAACCCTAGGCCTGATTCCCTAACAGTTATTACGGATTGCATCAATAGGCTAAGCCTAGGCCAGATGTCACAACAGGTATTATTTGGACATGCAACAGATATTGTAACAGTTATTACGGATTGCCTCAATAGGCTAACCCTAGGCCAGATATCCTAACAGTTATTACGGATTGCATCAATAGGCTAACCCTAGGCCAGATTCCCTAACAGTTATTACGGATTGCATCAATAGGCTAACCCTAGGCCAAATGTCACAACAGGTATTATTTGGACATGCAACAGATATTGTAACAGTTATTACGGATTGCATCAATAGGCTAACCCTAGGCCAGATATCATAACAGTTATTACGGATTGCATCAATTGGCTAACCCTAGGCCAGATATCCTAACAGTTATTACAGATTGCATCAATAGGCTAACCCTAGGCCAGATTCCCTAACAGTTATTACGGATTGCATCAATAGGCTAACCCTAGGCCAGACCCCCTAAGAGTTATTATGGATTGCATCAATAGGCTAACCCTAGGCCAGATGCCCTAACAGTTATTACGGATTGCATCAATAGGCTAACCCTAGGCCACATGTCACAACAGGTATTATTTGGACATGCAACAGAAATCCTAACAGATATTACGAATTGCATCAATAGGCTAACCCTAGGCCAAATGTCACAACAGGTATTATTTGGACATGCAACAGATATTGTAACAGTTATTACGGATTGCATCAATAGGCTAACCCTAGGCCAGATATCCTAACAGTTATTACAGATTGCATCAATAGGCTAACCCTAGGCCAGATTCCCTAACAGTTATTACGGATTGCATCAATAGGCTAACCCTAGGCCAGACCCCCTAAGAGTTATTATGGATTGCATCAATAGGCTAACCCTAGGCCAGATTCCCTAACAGTTATTACAGATTGCATCAATAGGCTAACCCTAGGCCAGATGTCACAACAGGTATTATTTGGACATGCAACAGATATTGTAACAGTTATTACGGATTGCATCAATAGGCTAACCCTAGGCCAGATATCCTAACAGTTATTACGGATTGCATCAATAGGCTAACCCTAGGCCAGATTTCCTAACAGATATTACGAATTGCATCAATAGGCTAACCCTAGGCCGGATTCCCTAAGAGTTATTACGGATTGCATGAATATGGCAACCCTAGGCCAGATTCCATAACAGTTATTACGGATTGCATCAATAGGCTAACCCTAGGCCAGATTCCCTAACAGTTATTATGGATTGCATCAATAGGCTAACCTTAGCCCAGGTTATATTTGTACTGATGCGACAGATGTCCTAACAGTTATTACCAATTACATCAATATGGTAACCATAGGCCAGATGTTATAACAGTTATTACAGATTATATCAATATGGTAACCCTAGGCCATATAGATTTCGGCGTTTTGCGTCCCAGTTCCCTAGGCAATGTTACGCATTTCTTAAACAAGGTAACCCTAGGCCAGATTTTAGAATAGGTATTATGTTCAGCCAGAAGTCCTGTATCATATTACAGATAACCTAAACCAGAACACCTACGGATCCAGTGTAGTGAAGGTAGTAAAGCTGTAATCATTAATTGCCAATTCCCTATTCTTGATTGCAGATTACATAATTAGGCTAACCCTAGGCCAGATTTTAGAATAGGCATTATGTACGTACAGAAGTCCTATATCATATTACAGATAACCTAAACCAGAACACCTAAGGATCCATTGTAGTGAAGGTAGTAAAGCTGTAATCATTAATTGCCAATTCCCTATTCTTGATTGCAGATTACATAATTAGGCTAACCCTAGGCCAGATTTTAGAATAGGCATTATGTACGTACAGAAGTCCTATATCATATTACAGATAACCTAAACCAGAACACCTACGGATCCATTGTAGTGAAGGTAGTAAAGCTGTAATCATTAATTGCCAATTCCCTATTCTTGATTGCAGATTACATAATTAGGCTAACCCTAGGCCAGATTTTAGAATAGGCATTATGTACGTACAGAAGTCCTATATCATATTACAGATAACCTAAACCAGAACACCTACGGATCCATTGTAGTGAAGGTAGTAAAGCTGTAATCATTAATTGCCAATTCCCTATTCTTGATTGCAGATTACATAATTAGGCTAACCCTAGGCCAGATTTTAGAATAGGCATTATGTACATACAGAAGTCCTATATCATATTACAGATAACCTAAACCAGAACACCTACGGATCCATTGTAGTGAAGGTAGTAAAGCTGTAATCATTTATTGCCAATTCCCTATTCTTAATTGCAGATTATATAATTAGGCTAACCCTAGGCCAGATTTTAAAATAGGCTTTATGTACGGACAGAAGTCCTATATCATATTACAGATAACCTAAACCAGAACACCTATGGATCCACTGTAGTGAAGGTAGTGAAGCTGTAACCAGAAAATCCCAATTCCCTATTCTTAATTGCAGAATACATAAGTAGGCTGACCGAGGCCATATAGATTTCGGCGTTTTGCGTCCCAGTTCCCTAGCATTATTACGCATTTGTTAAAGAAGGTAACCCTAGGCCAGATTTTAGAATAGGTATTATGCACGGCCAGAAGTCCTGTATCATATTACAGATACCCTAAACCAGAATACCTATAGATCTAGTGTAGTGAAGGTAGTGAAGCTGTAACTAATAATAAAGATTCAGTTCCTTGTCCTAGGGTGACATCAAGTGGTCAAACGGTGGTACTTCAGCCACTAACCTAGAAAAGTAGGGATTACGGCCGGAATTATAGGTATGGTGGCCTGGACCGTTAGGGAGGCCGTAATATTTAGCTATGGTTAGGGCCAGGGCACTAATTAGGGTTAGGGGTTAGGGTTAGGGTTAGGGTTAGGGTTAGGGGTTAGGGTTAGGGTTAGGGTTAGGGTTAGGGTTAGGGTTAGGGTTAGGGTTAGGAGCCTGTCCAGAATACCTATTATTTTTTCCGCATTTTGTAAAAAAAATGTATGGGACGGGTTTTTTTCCTGGCCTGTATTAAGTTTTATGGCCTGAATTTAGGAAACCTGGCCTCGTCAATGGGAAAATCCCATACGTTCGAAAAGCCAGGATACCTATAATTCATTAGAAGGACGTAATGCCTATTACGTAGTAACTGTTTTTGTACTGCAGGTGGCAGTATTTATTTTTTAAAAATATATTACGGATTACCTAAGTCTCATTATCTCAGGCCTATCTCAGACATATATATTACGGCTTCTATAATTCAGTAATAAGGTTTGTAGTAGCTTAACATAGGCTAATGTCACAGCCCGTTTTACATGGCCAAAATTGTTTTTTGATCAAGTTTTTAAAGTATATTGTGTTTTTTCTGTCTGTACATCACATATATATGTATGCAGGCATAGCCAGATGTATTTGTGCATTTACTTTTTTGTTTTTAATCTTTATTGTCTATTATCTTTAATCGATGTAGCTAACGTTTTATCATTTAGTTATGCTTAGGGAGGCCGTAATAAATAATATATATTGTGCACTTTATTGCTCAAGCTGCAGTACCTTTGTCTTCACCAACAGAGGGCAGACTGAGCTATTGGTCTCTATGGCATAGGTAGTAAAGCCGGATTATGTATTTATCATGGACTACCACAGTAGTCATTATACTTAGTGTTATAGCTGTCAAAAAAGTGACATCTTAGCATTTAGTTATACATAGGGAGGCCGTAATAAGTAATATATATTCTGCACTTTATTGCTCAAGCTGCAGTACCTTTGTCTTGACCAACAGAGGGCAGACTGAGCTATTGGCCTCTATGGCATAGGTAGTAAAGCCGGATTGTATACTTATCATGGACTACCACAGTAGTCATTATACTTAGTGTTATAGCTGTCAAAAAAGTGACATCTTATCATTTAGTTATACATAGGGAGGCCGTAATAAGTAATATATATTGCGCACTTTATTGCTCAAGCTGCAGTACCTTTGTCTTCACCAACAGAGGGCAGACTGAGCTATTGGTCTCTATGGTATAGGCAGTAAAGCCGGATTATATAGGTATGGTAGTAAGGCCGGATCCTGTATTTATCGTGGACTACCACAGTAGTCATTATACTTAGTGTTATAGCTGTCAAAAAAGTGACAGCTCGTTTTACATGACCAAAAGTGTTTTTTGATCAACTGTTTTAAGTATGTTGTGTTTTTTATGTCTGTACATTACATATGCATGTATGCAGGCATAGCCAGATGTATTTGTGCATTTATTTTTTTGTTTTTAATCTTTATTGTCTATTATCTTTATTCGATGTCGCTAACTTTTTAGCATTTAGTTATACATATGGAGGCCGTAATAAATGATATATATTGCGCACTTTATTGCTCAAGCTGCAGTACCTTTGTCTTCACCAACAGAGGGCAGACTGAGCTATTGGTCTCTATGGTATAGGCAGTAAAGCCGGATTATATAGGTATGGTAGTAAGGCCGGATCCTGTATTTATCGTGGACTACCACAGTAGTCATTATACTTAGTGTTATAGCTGTCAAAAAAGTGACAGCTCGTTTTACATGACCAAAAGTGTTTTTTGATCAACTGTTTTAAGTATGTTGTGTTTTTTATGTCTGTACATTACATATGCATGTATGCAGGCATAGCCAGATGTATTTGTGCATTTATTTTTTTGTTTTTAATCTTTATTGTCTATTATCTTTATTCGATGTCGCTAACTTTTTAGCATTTAGTTATACATATGGAGGCCGTAATAAATGATATATATTGCGCACTTTATTGTTCAAGCTGCAGTACCTATGTCTTCACCAGTGGGGGCAGGATGACCTAATGCTCAGTTTGGGTAGGAAAGCCAGATCATATACGTATCATGGACTATCATACTATAGAGATATACATATGTTACGGACTTTATCGCTCAAGCTGCAGTACCTATGTCTTCACCAGTGGGGGCAGGCTGACCTAATGCTCATTATGCGTAGGAAAGCCAGATCATATACGTATCATGGACTATCATACTACAGAGATATATATATATATTACGGACTATATTGCTCAAGCTGCAGTACCTGTGTCTTCACCAACAGAGGGCAGACTTACCTATTGTTCCCTATGACATAGTTAGTAAGGCCGGATTATATAATTGTGGCAGTAAAGCCGGATCATATACTTATCATGGACTATCATACAATAAAGATATATATATATTACAGACTTTATTGCTCAAGCTGCAGTACCTATGTCTTCACCAGTGGGGGCAGGCTGACCTAATGCTCATTATGCGTAGGAAAGCCAGATCATATACGTATCATGGACTATCATACTATAGAGATATACATATGTTACGGACTTTATCGCTCAAGCTGCAGTACCTATGTCTTCACCAGTGGGGGCAGGCTGACCTAATGCTCATTATGCGTAGGAAAGCCAGATCATATACGTATCATGGACTATCATACTACAGAGATATATATATATATTACGGACTATATTGCTCAAGCTGCAGTACCTGTGTCTTCACCAACAGAGGGCAGACTTACCTATTGTTCCCTATGACATAGTTAGTAAGGCCGGATTATATAATTGTGGCAGTAAAGCCGGATCATATACTTATCATGGACTATCATACAATAAAGATATATATATATTACAGACTTTATTGCTCAAGCTGCAGTACCTATGTCTTCACCAGTGGGGGCAGGCTGACCTAATGCTCAGTATGGGTAGTAAAGCCAGATCCTATACGTATCATGGACTATCATACTATAGAGATATATATATGTTACGAACTTTATTGCTCAAGCTGCAGTACCTATGTCTTCACCAGTGGGGGCAGGCCGACCTAATGCTCAGTTTGGGTAGGAAAGCCAGATCCTATACGTATCATGGACTATCATACTATAGAGATATATATATATATATTACGGACTATATTGCTCAAGCTGCAGTACCTGTGTCTTCACCAACAGAGGGCAGACTTACCTATTGTTCCCAATGACATAGGTAGTAAAGCCGGATTATATAATTGTGGTAGTAAAGCCGGATCATATACTTATCATGGACTATCATACAATAGAGATATATATATATATTACAGACTTTATTGCTCAAGCTGCAGTACCTATGTCTTCACCAGTGGGGGCAGGCTGACCTAATGCTCAGTATGGGTAGTAAAGCCAGATCCTATACGTATCATGGACTATCATACTATAGAGATATATATATGTTATGGACTTTATCGCTCAAGCTGCAGTACCTATGTCTTCACCAGTGGGGGCAGGCTGATCTAATGCTCAGTATGGGTAGTAAAGCCAGATCCTATACGTATCATGGACTATCATACTATAGAGATATATATATGTTACAGACTTTATCGCTCAAGCTGCAGTACCTATGTCTTCACCAGTGGGGGCAGGCTGACCTAATGCTCAGTATGGGTAGTAAAGCCAGATCCTATACGTATCATGGACTATCATACTATAGAGATATACATATGTTACGGACTTTATCGCTCAAGCTGCAGTACCTATGTCTTCACCAGTGGGGGCAGGCTGACCTAATGCTCAGTATTGGTAGTAAAGCCAGATCCTATACGTATCGTGGACTATCATACTATAGAGATACATATATATTACGGACTTTATTGCTCAAGCTGCAGTACCTGTGTCTTCACCAACAGAGGGCAGACTTACCTATTGTTCCTTATGACATAGCTAGTAAGGCTGGATTATATACTTATGGTAGTAAAGCTGGATCATATACTTATCATGGACTACCACAGTAGGAATTATACTTAGTGTTTGACCTGTCAAAAAAGTGACAGCTCGTTTTGCATGACCAAAAGTGTTTTTTGATCAACTGTTTTAAGTATGTTGTGTTTTTTATGTCTATACATTACATATGTATGTATGCAGGCATAGCCAGGTATATTTCTCCATGTATTTTTTTGTTTTTAATCTTTATTGTCTATTATCTTTAATCGATGTCGCTAACTTTTTAGCATTTATTTATACTTAAGGAGGCCGTAATGAATGATATATATTGTGCACTTTATTGCTCAAGCTGCAGTACCTATGTCTTCACCAGTGGGGGCAGGCTGACCTAATGCTAAGTATGGGTAGTAAAGCCAGATCCTATACGTATCGTGGACTATCATACTATAGAGATATATATATATTACGGACTTTATTGCTCAAGCTGCAGTACCTACGTCTTCACCAGTGGGGGCAGGCTGACCTAATGCTCAGTATGTGTAGTAAAGCCAGATTCTATACGTATCGTGGACTATCATACTATAGATATATATATTATGGACTTTATCGCTCAAGCTGCAGTACCTTTGTCTTCACCAGTGGGGGCAGGCTGACCTAATGCTCAGTATGGGTAGTAAAGCCAGATCCTATACGTATCATGGACTATCATACGATAGAGATATATATATGTTCCGGACTTTATCGCTCAAACTGCAGTACCTGTCTTCTCCAGTGGGGGCAGGCTAGTAAAGCCAGATTCTATACGTATCATGGACTATCATACTATAGAGATACATATATATTACGGACTTTATTGCTCAAGCTGCAGTACCTATGTCTTCACAAGTGGGGGCAGGCTGATCTAATGCTCAGTATGTGTAGTAAAGCCAGATCCTATACGTATCGTGGACTATCATACTATAGATATATATATTATGGACTTTATCGCTCAAGCTGCAGTACCTATGTCTTCACCAGTGGGGGCAGGCTGACCTAATGCTCAGTATGGGTAGTAAAGCCAGATCCTATACGTATCATGGACTATCATACGATAGAGATATATATATGTTCCGGACTTTATCGCTCAAGCTGCAGTACCTGTCTTCACCAGTGGGGGCAGGCTGACCTAATGCTCAGTATGGGTAGTAAAGCCAGATCCTATACGTATCATGGACTATCATACTATAGAGATATATATATGTTCCGGACTTTATCGCTCAAGCTGCAGTACCTATGTCTTCACCAGTGGGGGCAGGCTGACCTAATGCTCAGTATGGGTAGTAAAGCCAGATCCTATACGTATCATGGACTATCATACTATAGAGATATATATATGTTCCGGACTTTATCGCTCAAGCTGCAGTACCTGTCTTCACCAGTGGGGGCAGGCTAGTAAAGCCATATCCTATACGTATCGTGGACTATCATACTATAGAGATATATATATATTACGGACTTTATTGCTCAAGCTGCAGTACCTGTGTTTTCACCAATAGGGGCAGGCTGGGCAGGGGCACATCTCATAGATATTACGTACTGTCTCATTATGGACTCTAAAGCCGCATCCCCTATATAGGTATTACAGACCACCTCATTCTAGGTTCACAGGCCTGATGGCTGACTAGGCCTCAAACAAACATGAGGGGGCGTCACAGCAGAGCCCTACGAGCTAGGGCTCTGAAATTCGGCGTGCTCATACTAGATATAAGTATGAATTAACTTGCCAAGTTTCAAGAATGCAGCACATACAGAACACGTTTGGGGGCCATGTAGGTTTACATTTTAAATTGCTTTTAAGCGCTAAAGTGGCGGGTGACCTGAGGGGGTCCTGCAGCTGAACCGTGTGGGCTAGGGGCTTGAAATTTCACAGAGATAAACTAGTTGCAGGTATGAATAAGTGTGCCAAGTTTCATTAGCGCAGCCCTTACCACTCAGCCGCAGTGGGCTTTAGAGTTTGCTAACTTAGGCGACATATGCCAATGCGAAGACATGAGACTAGGCCTCAAACGAAGCTGACCGGCCGCTACGGCCGAACCGTACGAGCTAGGGCTCTGAAATTCGGCGTGCTCATACTCGATATAAGTATGAATTGACGTGCCAAGTTTCAAGAAAGCAGCACATACATAACACGTTTGGGGGCCTTGTAGGTTTACATTTAAATCCCTTTTAGGCGCTCAAGCCGCATCCCCTATATAGGCATTACGGACTACCTCATTCTAGGTTCACAGGCCTGAGGGCTGACTAGGCCTCAAACACACATGAGGGGGCGTCGCGGCAGAGCCCTACGAGCTAGGGGTCTGAAATTCGGCACGCGTGAACTGGACGTGTGTCCGGACGAGCGTGCTGAGTTTCAAGAGTGCAGCTGTTAAACAACACGTTTGAATCGACCCTCAGATTCAGCGAGGTCGGCAATGTTAAGTGAATGGAGGCACCGCGCATGTCATTTGACGTGTAGGAGAGGCCTAGGAAGACGATTCAAAGTGTTCCTGAAACTACACAGTCTGCTCTTTAAATCACCCAATACATGTCCATTAAAATTATGCCTTCTTAATTAGATTCTAACAGGTTTTAAATCTGAGAGGCTGCATCTCTTCGACTAGGCCTCAAACTACCTTCAGGGGGTGTCACGGCACGGCCGTAGGAGCTAGGGGTCTGAAATTTGGCAGGCGTAAACTAGATATGTCTCTGGACAAGTGTGCCAAGTTTCATGACTGAAGATATGACAGAACTGTTTTTATTGGCCCTCAAAGTCAGTGAGGTCGCCAATGTTAAGTGAATGGAGGCACCCCACCTGTCATTTGACAGGCCATAACTCCATGTAGGACTGGCCTAGGAAGATGGTTCAAAGTGTTCCTGAAACTAGACCGTCTGCTCTGTAAATCACCCATAACATGTCTGTGACGATTATGCTTCTTTAATTGATTAATTTAGCTTTCAAATCGGAGGAGCATATTTTGACTGCGATTTCCTCTGTCTGGCCAAAAAATGCCTGTGTGTGCCTAGACCCGCAACCCCATACTGAAAGCTTGCTGCAGCCGAGAGGGGCCTCTCTTGGAAATCAGCTCATAACTGCAGTTCCCTTTGAGCTAGAGGACTGAAATTTGGGACAATGATAGGGGAGGGTGGTCTTCACCAGTGACCCAAATTTGGGGGGTCTATGCCACACGGGATGGTTTTTATTAACCCTTTAGTGTCTGGTGGTCTCACGGCCGGCCCGTGTGAGCTAGAAGTCTGAAATTTGGCACGGTGGAGCAAGGCAAATTGGGAAATCACGTACTGAACTTTCACGAGCGCAGCCCTCACCAAAGGCCCGCAAATCACACGAAGGCACCTGCACCCTCAGCCGTGTGATAGAGACGGCTGGATTTTCTCCTGCATACACTAGGGACATGGACAAACACACCTGTAAAGTTTCATGCATGTACACCTCATAGAAGAGTTTTTATTGGCCCTCAAAGTCAGTGAGGTCGCCAATGTTAAGTGAATGGAGGCACCCCACCTGTCATTTGACAGGCCATAACTCTGTGTAGCAGTGACCTAGGAAGTCCGTTCAAAGTCTTCCTGAAACTAGACAGTATGCTCTTTAAATCACCCGATACATGTCTGTTACGATTATGCCTCCTTAATTTGATTACAGCCTGTCTTTTTATGGTGAGCGGCCGCATTTCTTCCGAATAGGCCTCAAACTGACCTAGAGGGGGGGTCACGGCCCACCCATACGAGCCAGCGGTCTGAAATTCGGCACGCACGTACTACGTATTTGTATGAACCAAAGTCCCGAGTTTCGTGAGCGCAGCTCTTAGAGAACATGTCTGCTGGACCTGTGAACTTACGTTTTAATAGGCCTTTAAGGGGAAAAGGGGCAAGGTCACTTGAGGGGGTCTTTTGGCTGAACCCTGTGACCTAGGGGGCTGAAATTTGGTGAGGAGATGCGCGACACATACCCAGTGAAGTGTTTACAGTATCATAGGTGCAGACCTGACAGAAGTAAAGTTATTCACTTCCAAAGAAAAAAGTGATTTCAGGCATAGGGATTACGGATACGGTAACTGGGAATATTAACGGTCACTGAGAGTGGCAGCTGGCGGTTGCCTAGGCAACGGCACGTCTCTCAGCGCAAATCGATACAAAAAAGTAACACTCTGTGGAGAGAGGGTGTGGCGCTGCAAGTAATATGCTGCCTTAGTGTAGGCTTGACAGAAACAGCCTGGTAAACTTTAAAACGTCACAAGTCCACAGAGGAGAAAGCTAAGTGGACGATTCAAAAATTCATGTCAAAGCACACATGCTCCACATTAAAATCAAATATTGTTTTACTTTCAAAATATAATTATTTTAAGCATAGGGATTTCGGATTCCCTTAGTCTGAATGTCATTGGTCACTGAGATCAGCAGGTCACCGTTGTCTAGGCAACACAGATAAACTAGATGGATGAATAAATCAGTGTGCCGATACCTGTGTCTTCACCAATAGGGGCAGGCTGGGCAGGGGCACATCTCATAGATAGGTATTACGGACTGTCTCATTATGGACTCTTAAGCCGCATCCCCTATATAGGCATTACGGACTACCTCATTCTAGGTTCACAGGCCTGATGGCTGACTAGGCCTCAAACAAACATGAGGGGGCGTCACAGCAGAGCCCTACGAGCTAGGGCTCTGAAATTCGGCGTGCACATACTAGATATGAGTATCAATTAACCTGCCATGTTTCAAGAATGCAGCAGTCACAGAACATGTGTGGGGGCCATGTAGGTTTACATTTTAAATCCCTTTTAAGCGCTAAAGTGGCAGGTAACCTGAGGGGGTCCGGCAGCTGAACCGTGTGAGCTAGGGGCTTGAAATTTCACACAGATAAACTAGTTACAGGTATGAATAAGTGTGCCAAGTTTCATTAGCGCAGCTCTTACCACTCAGCCGCAGTGGGCTTTAGAGTTTGCTAACTTAGGCAATATATGCCAATGGGAAGAAATCAGACTAGGCCTCAAACGAAGCTGACCGGCCGCTACGGCCGAACCGTACGAGCTAGGGCTCTGAAATTCGGCGTGCTCATACTAGATACAAGTATGAATTGACGTGCCAAGTTTCAAGAAAGCAGCACATACAGAACAAGTTTGGGGGGCCATGTAGTTTTACATTTTAATTAGCTTTTAAGCGCTAATGTGGCGGGTAACCTGAGGGGGTCCTGCAGCTGAACCGTGTGGGCTAGGGGCTTGAGATTTCACACAGATAAACTAGTTGCATGTATGAATAAGTGTGCCAAGTTTCATTAGCACAGCTCTTACCACTCAGCCGCAGTGGGCTTTAGAGTTTGCCAAGTTAGGCAATGCAAGCGAATGGAGACATTAAAAACTAGGCCTCAAACGAAGCTGACCGGCCGCTACGGCCGAACCGTACGAGCTAGGGCTCTGAAATTCGGCGTGCTCATACTAGATACAAGTATGAATTGACGTGCCAAGTTTCAAGAAAGCAGCACATACAGGACAAGTTTGCGGGCCATGTAGGTATACATTTTAAATCGCTTTTAAGCGCTAAAGTGGCGGGTAACCTGAGGGGGTCCTGCAGCTGAACCGTGTGGGCTAGGGGCTTGAAATTTCACACAGATAAACTACTTACTGGTATGAATAAGTGTGCCAAGTTTCATTAGCGCAGCCCTTACCACTGAGCCGCAGTGGACCTTTAAATTTGCTAACATAGGCAATGTTAAGTCAATGGAGACATTAAAAACTAGGCCTCAAACGAAGCTGACCGGCCGCTACGGCCGAACCGTACGAGCTAGGGCTCTGAAATTCGGCGTGCTCATACTCGATATAAGTATGAATTGACCTGCCAAGTTTCAAGAAAGCAGCACATACATAACACGTTTGGGGGCCATGTACGTTTACATTTAAATCCCTTTTAGGCGCTCAAGCCGCATCCCCTATATAGGCATTACGGACTACCTCATTCTAGGTTCACAGGCCTGAGGGCTGACTAGGCCTCAAACAAACATGAGGGGGCGTCACGACGGAGCCCTACGAGCTAGGATTCTGAAATTCGGCACGCGTAAACTCGACGTGCGTCCGGACAAGCGTGCCGAGTTTCCAGAACGCAGCTCTTACAGAACAGTTTTAATCGACCCTCAGATTCAGCGAGGTCGGCAATGTTAAGTGAATGGAGGCACCGCGTATGTCATTTGAAGTGTAGGAGTGGCCTAGGAAGATGATTCAAAATGTTCCTGAGACTAGACAGTCTGCTCTTTAAATCACCCAATACATGTCCATTAAAATTATGCCTTCTTAATTAGATTCTAACAGGCTTTAAATGTGAGAGGCTGCATCTCTTTGACTAGGCCTCAAACTACCTTCAGGGGGCGCCACGGCGCAGCCGTATGAGCTAGGGGCCTGAGATTTGGCACGCATAAACTAGATATGTCTCTGGACAAGTGTGCCAAGTTTCATGACTCTAGATATGACAGAACAGTTTTTATTGGCCCTCAAAGTCAGTGAGGTCGCCAATGTTAAGTGAATGGAGGCACCCCACCTGTCATTTGACAGGCCATAACTCCATGTAGGAGTGGCCTAGGAAGATGGTTCAAAGTGTTCCTGAAACTAGACCGTCTGCTCTGTAAATCACCCATAACATGTCTGTGACGATTATGCTTCTTTAATTGATTAATTTAGCTTTGAAATCGGAGGAGCATATTTTGACTGCGATTTCCTCTGTCTGGCCAAAAAATGCCTGTGTGTGCCTAGACCCACAACCCCATACTGAAAGCTTGCTGCAGCCGAGAGGGGCCTCTCTTGGAAATCAGCTCATAACTGCAGTTCCCTTTGAGCTAGAGGACTGAAATTTGGGACAATGATAGGTGAGGGTGGTCTGCACCAGTGACCAAAATTTGGGGGGTCTATGCCACACGGGATGGTTTTTATTAACCCTTTAGTGTCTGGTGGTCTCACGGCCGGCCCGTGTGAGCTAGAAGTCTGAAATTTGGCACGGTGGAGCAAGGCAAATTGGGAAATCACGTACTGAACTTTTACGAGCGCAGCCCTCACCAAAGGCCCGCAAATCACACGAAGGCACCTGCACCCTCAGCCGTGTGATAGAGACGGCTGGATTTTCTCCTTCATACACTAGGGACATGGACAAACACACCTGTAAAGTTTCATGCATGTACACCTCATAGAAGAGTTTTTATTGGCCCTCAAAGTCAGTGAGGTCGCCAATGTTAAGTGAATGGAGGCACCCCACCTGTCATTTGACAGGCCATAACTCTGTTTAGCAGTGACCTAGGAAGACCGTTCAAAGTCTTCCTGAAACTAGACAGTATGCTCTTTAAATCACCCGATACATGTCTGTTACGATTATGCCTCCTTAATTTGATTACAGCCTGTCTTTTTATGGTGAGCGGCCGCATTTCTTCCGAATAGGCCTCAAACTGACCTAGAGGGGGGGTCACGGCCCACCCATACGAGCCAGCGGTCTGAAATTCGGCACGCACGTACTACGTATTTGTATGAACCAAAGTCCCGAGTTTCGTGACCGCAGCTCTTAGAGAACATGTCTGCTGGACCTGTGAACTTACGTTTTAATAGGCCTTTAAGGGGAAAAGGGGCAAGGTCACTTGAGGGGGTCTTTTGGCTGAACCCTGTGACCTAGGGGGCTGAAATTTGGTGAGGAGATGCGCGACACATACCCAGTGAAGTGTTTACAGTATCATAGGTGCAGACCTGACAGAAGTAAAGTTATTCACTTCCAAAGAAAAAAGTGATTTCAGGCATAGGGATTACGGATACGGTAACTGGGAATATTAACGGTCACTGAGAGTGGCAGCTGGCGGTTGCCTAGGCAACGGCACGTCTCTCAGCGCAAATCGATACAAAAAAGTAACACTCTGTGGAGAGAGGGTGTGGCGCTGCAAGTAATATGCTGCCTTAGTGTAGGCTTGACAGAAACAGCCTGGTAAACTTTAAAACGTCACAAGTCCACAGAGGAGAAAGCTAAGTGGACGATTCAAAAATTCATGTCAAAGCACACATGCCCCACATTAAAATCAAATATTGTTTTACTTTCAAAATATAATTATTTTAAGCATAGGGATTTCGGATTCCCTTAGTCTGAATATCATTGGTCACTGAGATCAGCAGGTCACCGTTGTCAAGGCAACACAGATAAACTAGATGGACGAATAAATCAGTGTGCCGATACCTGTGTCTTCACCAATAGGGGCAGGCTGGGCAGAGGCACATCTCATAGATAGGTATTACGGACTGTCTCATTATGGACTCTAAAGCCGCATCCCCTATATAGGCATTACGGACTACCTCATTCTAGGTTCACAGGCCTGATGGCTGACTAGGCCTCAAACAAACATGAGGGGGCGTCACAGCAGAGCCCTACGAGCTAGGGGTCTGAGATTCGGCACGCATAAACTGGACGTATGTCCGGACAAGTTTGCCAAGTTTCAAGAATGCAGCAGTTACAGAACATGTGTGGGGGCCATGTAGGTTTACATTTTAAATCACTTTTAAGTGCTAAAGTGGCAGGTAACCTGAGGGGGTCCGGCAGCTGAACCGTGTGAGCTAGGGGCTTGAAATTTCACACAGATAAACTAGTTTCATGTATGAATAAGTGTGCCAAGTTTCATTAGCGCAGCCCTTACCACTTAGCCGCAGTGGGCTTTAGAATTTGCCAAGTTAGGCAATGCAGGCGAATGGAGACATTAAAAACTAGGCCTCAAACGAAGCTGACCGGCCGCTACGGCTGAACCGTACGAGCTAGGGCTCTGAAATTCGGCGTGCTCGTACTAGATATAAGTATGAATTGACTGGCCAAGTTTCAAGAATGCAGCACTCACAGAACACGTTTGTGGGCCATGTAGGTTTACATTTTAAATCGCTTTTAAGCGCTAAAGTGGCAGGTAACCTGAGGGGGTCCGGCAGCTGAACCGTGTGAGCTAGGGGCTTGAAATTTCACACAGATAAACTAGTTACAGGTATGAATAAGTGTGCCAAGTTTCATTAGCACAGCTCTTACCACTCAGCCGCAGTGGGCTTTAGAGTTTGCTAACTTTGGCGGTATATGCCAATGCGAAGAAATCAGACTTGGCCTCAAACGAAGCTGACCGGCCGCTACGGCCGAACCGTACGAGCTAGGGCTCTGAAATTCGGCGCACTCATACTAGATATAAGTATTAATTAACGTGCCAAGTTTCAAGAATGCAGCACTTACAGAACACGTTTGGAGGCCATGTAGGTTTACATTTTAATTAGCTACTGTTCGTTGCTGAGGCCGCATGTCATAGCTATAGGTAAAGTGCCCCCTACTGTTCATTGCTGAGGCCTCATCCCCTACATACACATGACGGATCCCCTACATAGATGTGACGGATCCCCTACTGCTCATTGCTGAGGCCGCATCCCCTACATAGACATGAGGTATTCCCTAAGGTTCATTGCTGAGGCCGCATCCCCTACATACACATGAGGGATTCCCTACTGCTTGCCGCTGAGGCCGCATCCCCTACATAGACATGAGGTATTCCCTAAGGTTCATTGCTGAGGCCGCACCTCCTACATACAGATGATGGATCACCTACTGTTTGTTGCTGTCATAATTAAGGATAACGTGCCCCCTACTGTTGATAGTTGAGGCTGCATCTTCTACATACAGATGACAGATCCCCTACTGTTCATTGCTGAGGCCGCATCCCCTACATACACATGAGGGATTCCCTACTGCTTGTTGCTGAGGCCACATCCCCTACATAGACATGAGGGATTCCCTAAGGTTCATTGCTGAGGCCGCATCCCCTACATACACATGAGGGATTCCCTACTGCTTGTTGCTGAGGCCACATCCCCTACATAGGCATGAGTGATCCCCTAGGGTTCATTAATGAGGTCGCATCCCCTACATATGGATAACAGATTGCCTACCTTTTTGTGTTTCTTGTTCATTGGTCATGACAAAGTGAAAAATTGACAAAGTGTCAAAATGAGATTGTGAGAGATTACAGATTACCTAGGAAGACTGCTTCAGTTATATTACAGATATCCTCAAAAGTCTCCTAACAGTTGTTACAGATTACATCAATATGGTAACCCTAGGCCAGATTTCCTAACGGTCATTACAGATTGCATCAATAGGCTAACCCTAGGCCAGGTCCCCAAACAGTTATTACGGCTTACATCAACAGGCTAACCCTAGGCCAGATTCTCTAACAGTTATTACGGATTGCATCAATATGGTACCCCTAGGCCAGAGTCCCTAACAGTTATTACGGATTGCATCAATAGGCTAACCCTAGGCCTGATTCCCTAACAGTTATTACGGATTGCATCAATAGGCTAACCGTAGGCAAGATGTCACAAGAGGTATTATTTGGACTTATGCAACAGATATCTTAACAGTCATTACGGATTGCATCAATAGGCTAACCCTAGGCCAGATATCATAACAGTTATTACAGATTGCATCAATAGGCTAACCCTAGGCCAGATATCATAACAGTTATTACGGATTGCATCAATTGGCTAACCCTAGGCCAGATATCCTAACAGTTATTACAGATTGCATCAATAGGCTAACCCTAGGCCAGATTCCCTAACAGTTATTACGGATTGCATCAATAGGCTAACCCTAGGCCAGATATCCTAACAGTTATTACGGATTGCATCAATAGGCTAACCCTAGGCCAAATGTCACAACAGGTATTATTTGGACATGCAACAGATATTGTAACAGTTATTACGGATTGCATCAATAGGCTAACCCTAGGCCAGATATCCTAACAGTTATTACGGATTGCATCAATAGGCTAACCCTAGGCCAGATTTCCTAACAGATATTACGAATTGCATCAATAGGCTAACCCTAGGCCGGATTGCCTAAGAGTTATTACGAATTGCATCAATAGGCTAACCCTAGGCCAGATATCCTAACAGTTATTACAGATTGCATCAATAGGCTAACCCTAGGCCAGATTCCCTAACAGTTATTACGGATTGCATCAATAGGCTAACCCTAGGCCACATGTCACAACAGGTATTATTTGGACATGCAACAGATATTGTAACAGTTATTACGGATTGCATCAATAGGCTAACCCTAGGCCAGATATCCTAACAGTTATTACGGATTGCATCAATAGGCTAACCCTAGGCCAGATTTCCTAACAGATATTACGAATTGCATCAATAGGCTAACCCTAGGCCGGATTCCCTAAGAGTTATTACGAATTGCATCAATAGGCTAACCCTAGGCCAGATATCCTAACAGTTATTACGGATTGCATCAATAGGCTAACCCTAGGCCTGATTCCCTAACAGTTATTACGGATTGCATCAATAGGCTAACCGTAGGCAAGATGTCACAAGAGGTATTATTTGGACTTATGCAACAGATATCTTAACAGTCATTACGGATTGCATCAATAGGCTAACCCTAGGCCAGATTCTCTAACAGTTATTACAGATTGCATCAATAGGCTAACCCTAGGCCTGATTCCCTAACAGTTATTACGGATTGCATCAATAGGCTAACCCTAGGCCAGATATCCTAACAGTTATTACGGATTGCATCAATAGGCTAACCCTAGGCCAGACCCCCTAAGAGTTATTACGGATTGCATCAATATGGTAACCCTAGGCCAGATTCCCTAACAGTTATTACGGATTGCATCAATAGGCTAACCCTAGGCCAGATGTCACAACAGGTATTATTTGGACATGCAACAGATATTGTAACAGTTATTACGGATTGCATCAATAGGCTAACCCTAGGCCAGATATCGTAACAGTTATTACGGATTGCATAAATAGGCTAACCCTAGGCCAGATATCATAACAGTTATTACGGATTGCATCAATAGGCTAACCCTAGGCCTGATTCCCTAACAGTTATTACGGATTGCATCAATAGGCTAACCCTAGGCCAGATGTCACAAGAGGTATTATTTGGACATGCAACAGATATTGTAACAGTTATTACGGATTGCATCAATAGGCTAACCCTAGGCCAGATATCCTAACAGTTATTACGGATTGCATCAATAGGCTAACCCTAGGCCAGATTTCCTAACAGATATTACGAATTGCATCAATAGGCTAACCCTAGGCCGGATTCCCTAAGAGTTATTACGAATTGCATCAATAGGCTAACCCTAGGCCAGATATCCTAACAGTTATTACGGATTGCATCAATAGGCTAACCCTAGGCCAGACCCCCTAAGAGTTATAATGGATTGCATCAATAGGCTAACCCTAGGCCAGATTCCCTAACAGTTATTACGGATTGCATCAATAGGCTAACCCTAGGCCAGATGTCACAACAGGTATTATTTGGACATGCAACAGATATTGTAACAGTTATTACGGATTGCATCAATAGGCTAACCCTAGGCCAGATATCCTAACAGTTATTACGGATTGCATCAATAGGCTAACCCTAGGCCAGATTTCCTAACAGTTATTACGGATTGCATCAATAGGCTAACCCTAGGCCAGATGTCACAACAGGTATTATTTGGACATGCAACAGATATTGTAACAGTTATTACAGATTGCATCAATAGGCTAACCCTAGGCCAGATATCGTAACAGTTATTACGGATTGCATAAATAGGCTAACCCTAGGCCAGATATCATAACAGTTATTACGGATTGCATCAATAGGCTAACCCTAGGCCTGATTCCCTAACAGTTATTACGGATTGCATCAATAGGCTAACCCTAGGCCAGATGTCACAAGAGGTATTATTTGGACATGCAACAGATATTGTAACAGTTATTACGGATTGCATCAATAGGCTAACCCTAGGCCAGATATCCTAACAGTTATTACGGATTGCATCAATAGGCTAACCCTAGGCCAGATTTCCTAACAGATATTACGAATTGCATCAATAGGCTAACCCTAGGCCGGATTCCCTAAGAGTTATTACGAATTGCATCAATAGGCTAACCCTAGGCCAGATATCCTAACAGTTATTACGGATTGCATCAATAGGCTAACCCTAGGCCAGACCCCCTAAGAGTTATAATGGATTGCATCAATAGGCTAACCCTAGGCCAGATTCCCTAACAGTTATTACGGATTGCATCAATAGGCTAACCCTAGGCCAGATGTCACAACAGGTATTATTTGGACATGCAACAGATATTGTAACAGTTATTACGGATTGCATCAATAGGCTAACCCTAGGCCAGATATCCTAACAGTTATTACGGATTGCATCAATAGGCTAACCCTAGGCCAGATTTCCTAACAGTTATTACGGATTGCATCAATAGGCTAACCCTAGGCCAGATGTCACAACAGGTATTATTTGGACATGCAACAGATATTGTAACAGTTATTACAGATTGCATCAATAGGCTAACCCTAGGCCAGATATCGTAACAGTTATTACGGATTGCATAAATAGGCTAACCCTAGGCCAGATATCATAACAGTTATTACGGATTGCATCAATAGGCTAACCCTAGGCCTGATTCCCTAACAGTTATTACGGATTGCATCAATAGGCTAACCCTAGGCCAGATGTCACAAGAGGTATTATTTGGACATGCAACAGATATTGTAACAGTTATTACGGATTGCATCAATAGGCTAACCCTAGGCCAGATATCCTAACAGTTATTACGGATTGCATCAATAGGCTAACCCTAGGCCAGATTTCCTAACAGATATTACGAATTGCATCAATAGGCTAACCCTAGGCCGGATTCCCTAAGAGTTATTACGAATTGCATCAATAGGCTAACCCTAGGCCAGATATCCTAACAGTTATTACGGATTGCATCAATAGGCTAACCCTAGGCCAGACCCCCTAAGAGTTATAATGGATTGCATCAATAGGCTAACCCTAGGCCAGATTCCCTAACAGTTATTACGGATTGCATCAATAGGCTAACCCTAGGCCAGATGTCACAACAGGTATTATTTGGACATGCAACAGATATTGTAACAGTTATTACGGATTGCATCAATAGGCTAACCCTAGGCCAGATATCCTAACAGTTATTACGGATTGCATCAATAGGCTAACCCTAGGCCAGATTTCCTAACAGATATTACGAATTGCATCAATAGGCTAACCCTAGGCCGGATTCCCTAAGAGTTATTACGAATTGCATCAATAGGCTAACCCTAGGCCAGATATCCTAACAGTTATTACGGATTGCATCAATAGGCTAACCCTAGGCCTGATTCCCTAACAGTTATTACGGATTGCATCAATAGGCTAACCCTAGGCCAGATTTCCTAACAGATATTACGAATTGCATCAATAGGCTAACCCTAGGCCGGATTCCCTAAGAGTTATTACGAATTGCATCAATAGGCTAACCCTAGGCCAGATATCCTAACAGTTATTACGGATTGCATCAATAGGCTAACCCTAGGCCTGATTCCCTAACAGTTATTACGGATTGCATCAATAGGCTAACCCTAGGCCAGATGTCACAAGAGGTATTATTTGGACATGCAACAGATATTGTAACAGTTATTACGGATTGCATCAATAGGCTAACCCTAGGCCAGATATCCTAACAGTTATTACGGATTGCATCAATAGGCTAACCCTAGGCCAGATTTCCTAACAGATATTACGAATTGCATCAATAGGCTAACCCTAGGCCGGATTCCCTAAGAGTTATTACGAATTGCATCAATAGGCTAACCCTAGGCCAGATATCCTAACAGTTATTACAGATTGCATCAATAGGCTAACCCTAGGCCAGATTCCCTAACAGTTATTACGGATTGCATCAATAGGCTAACCCTAGGCCAGATGTCACAACAGGTATTATTTGGACATGCAACAGATATTGTAACAGTTATTACGGATTGCATCAATAGGCTAACCCTAGGCCAGATATCCTAACAGTTATTACGGATTGCATCAATAGGCTAACCCTAGGCCTGATTCCCTAACAGTTATTACGGATTGCATCAATAGGCTAACCCTAGGCCAGATGTCACAACAGGTATTATTTGGACATGCAACAGAAATCCTAACAGATATTACGAATTGCATCAATAGGCTAACCCTAGGCCAAATGTCACAACAGGTATTATTTGGACATGCAACAGATATTGTAACAGTTATTACGGATTGCATCAATAGGCTAACCCTAGGCCAGATATCCTAACAGTTATTACGGATTGCATCAATAGGCTAACCCTAGGCCAGATTTCCTAACAGATATTACGAATTGCATCAATAGGCTAACCCTAGGCCGGATTCCCTAAGAGTTATTACGAATTGCATCAATAGGCTAACCCTAGGCCAGATATCCTAACAGTTATTACAGATTGCATCAATAGGCTAACCCTAGGCCAGATTCCCTAACAGTTATTACGGATTGCATCAATAGGCTAACCCTAGGCCAGATGTCACAACAGGTATTATTTGGACATGCAACAGATATTGTAACAGTTATTACGGATTGCATCAATAGGCTAACCCTAGGCCAGATGTCACAACAGGTATTATTTGGACATGCAACAGATATTATAACAGTTATTACGGATTGCATCAATAGGCTAACCCTAGGCCAGATATCCTAACAGTTATTACGGATTGCATCAATAGGCTAACCCTAGGCCAGATTTCCTAACAGATATTACGAATTGCATCAATAGGCTAACCCTAGGCCGGATTCCCTAAGAGTTATTACGAATTGCATCAATAGGCTAACCCTAGGCCAGATATCCTAACAGTTATTACGGATTGCATCAATAGGCTAACCCTAGGCCACATGTCACAACAGGTATTATTTGGACATGCAACAGAAATCCTAACAGATATTACGAATTGCATCAATAGGCTAACCCTAGGCCAAATGTCACAACAGGTATTATTTGGACATGCAACAGATATTGTAACAGTTATTACGGATTGCATCAATAGGCTAACCCTAGGCCAGATATCCTAACAGTTATTACGGATTGCATCAATAGGCTAACCCTAGGCCAGATTTCCTAACAGATATTACGAATTGCATCAATAGGCTAACCCTAGGCCGGATTCCCTAAGAGTTATTACGAATTGCATCAATAGGCTAACCCTAGGCCAGATATCCTAACAGTTATTACAGTTATCAATAGGCTAACCCTAGGCCAGATTCCCTAACAGTTATTACGGATTGCATCAATAGGCTAACCCTAGGCCAGATGTCACAACAGGTATTATTTGGACATGCAACAGATATTGTAACAGTTATTACGGATTGCATCAATAGGCTAACCCTAGGCCAGATATCCTAACAGTTATTACGGATTGCATCAATAGGCTAACCCTAGGCCAGATTTCCTAACAGATATTACGAATTGCATCAATAGGCTAACCCTAGGCCGGATTCCCTAAGAGTTATTACGAATTGCATCAATAGGCTAACCCTAGGCCAGATATCCTAACAGTTATTACGGATTGCATCAATAGGCTAACCCTAGGCCTGATTCCCTAACAGTTATTACGGATTGCATCAATAGGCTAAGCCTAGGCCAGATGTCACAACAGGTATTATTTGTTCATGCAACAGATATTGTAACAGTTATTACGGATTGCATCAATAGGCTAACCCTAGGCCAGATATCCTAACAGTTATTACGGATTGCATCAATAGGCTAACCCTAGGCCAGATTCCCTAACAGTTATTACGGATTGCATCAATAGGCTAACCCTAGGCCAAATGTCACAACAGGTATTATTTGGACATGCAACAGATATTGTAACAGTTATTACGGATTGCATCAATAGGCTAACCCTAGGCCAGATATCCTAACAGTTATTACGGATTGCATCAATAGGCTAACCCTAGGCCAGATTCCCTAACAGTTATTACGGATTGCATCAATAGGCTAACCCTAGGCCAAATGTCACAACAGGTATTATTTGGACATGCAACAGATATTGTAACAGTTATTACGGATTGCATCAATAGGCTAACCCTAGGCCAGATATCATAACAGTTATTACGGATTGCATCAATTGGCTAACCCTAGGCCAGATATCCTAACAGTTATTACGGATTGCATCAATAGGCTAACCCTAGGCCAGATTTCCTAACAGATATTACGAATTGCATCAATAGGCTAACCCTAGGCCGGATTCCCTAAGAGTTATTACGAATTGCATCAATAGGCTAACCCTAGGCCAGATATCCTAACAGTTATTACGGATTGCATCAATAGGCTAACCCTAGGCCTGATTCCCTAACAGTTATTACGGATTGCATCAATAGGCTAACCCTAGGCCACATGTCACAACAGGTATTATTTGGACATGCAACAGAAATCCTAACAGATATTACGAATTGCATCAATAGGCTAACCCTAGGCCAAATGTCACAACAGGTATTATTTGGACATGCAACAGATATTGTAACAGTTATTACGGATTGCATCAATAGGCTAACCCTAGGCCAGATATCCTAACAGTTATTACGGATTGCATCAATAGGCTAACCCTAGGCCAGATTTCCTAACAGATATTACGAATTGCATCAATAGGCTAACCCTAGGCCGGATTCCCTAAGAGTTATTACGAATTGCATCAATAGGCTAACCCTAGGCCAGATATCCTAACAGTTATTACAGATTGCATCAATAGGCTAACCCTAGGCCAGATTCCCTAACAGTTATTACGGATTGCATCAATAGGTTAACCCTAGGCCAGATGTCACAACAGGTATTATTTGGACATGCAACAGATATTGTAACAGTTCTTACGGATTGCATCAATAGGCTAACCCTAGGCCAGATTTCCTAACAGATATTACGAATTGCATCAATAGGCTAACCCTAGGCCGGATTCCCTAAGAGTTATTACGAATTGCATCAATAGGCTAACCCTAGGCCAGATATCCTAACAGTTATTACAGTTATCAATAGGCTAACCCTAGGCCAGATTCCCTAACAGTTATTACGGATTGCATCAATAGGCTAACCCTAGGCCAGATGTCACAACAGGTATTATTTGGACATGCAACAGATATTGTAACAGTTATTACGGATTGCATCAATAGGCTAACCCTAGGCCAGATATCCTAACAGTTATTACGGATTGCATCAATAGGCTAACCCTAGGCCAGATTTCCTAACAGATATTACGAATTGCATCAATAGGCTAACCCTAGGCCGGATTCCCTAAGAGTTATTACGAATTGCATCAATAGGCTAACCCTAGGCCAGATATCCTAACAGTTATTACGGATTGCATCAATAGGCTAACCCTAGGCCTGATTCCCTAACAGTTATTACGGATTGCATCAATAGGCTAAGCCTAGGCCAGATGTCACAACAGGTATTATTTGGACATGCAACAGATATTGTAACAGTTATTACGGATTGCATCAATAGGCTAACCCTAGGCCAGATATCCTAACAGTTATTACGGATTGCATCAATAGGCTAACCCTAGGCCAGATTCCCTAACAGTTATTACGGATTGCATCAATAGGCTAACCCTAGGCCAAATGTCACAACAGGTATTATTTGGACATGCAACAGATATTGTAACAGTTATTACGGATTGCATCAATAGGCTAACCCTAGGCCAGATATCCTAACAGTTATTACGGATTGCATCAATAGGCTAACCCTAGGCCAGATTCCCTAACAGTTATTACGGATTGCATCAATAGGCTAACCCTAGGCCAAATGTCACAACAGGTATTATTTGGACATGCAACAGATATTGTAACAGTTATTACGGATTGCATCAATAGGCTAACCCTAGGCCAGATATCATAACAGTTATTACGGATTGCATCAATTGGCTAACCCTAGGCCAGATATCCTAACAGTTATTACGGATTGCATCAATAGGCTAACCCTAGGCCAGATTTCCTAACAGATATTACGAATTGCATCAATAGGCTAACCCTAGGCCGGATTCCCTAAGAGTTATTACGAATTGCATCAATAGGCTAACCCTAGGCCAGATATCCTAACAGTTATTACGGATTGCATCAATAGGCTAACCCTAGGCCTGATTCCCTAACAGTTATTACGGATTGCATCAATAGGCTAACCCTAGGCCACATGTCACAACAGGTATTATTTGGACATGCAACAGAAATCCTAACAGATATTACGAATTGCATCAATAGGCTAACCCTAGGCCAAATGTCACAACAGGTATTATTTGGACATGCAACAGATATTGTAACAGTTATTACGGATTGCATCAATAGGCTAACCCTAGGCCAGATATCCTAACAGTTATTACGGATTGCATCAATAGGCTAACCCTAGGCCAGATTTCCTAACAGATATTACGAATTGCATCAATAGGCTAACCCTAGGCCGGATTCCCTAAGAGTTATTACGAATTGCATCAATAGGCTAACCCTAGGCCAGATATCCTAACAGTTATTACAGATTGCATCAATAGGCTAACCCTAGGCCAGATTCCCTAACAGTTATTACGGATTGCATCAATAGGTTAACCCTAGGCCAGATGTCACAACAGGTATTATTTGGACATGCAACAGATATTGTAACAGTTCTTACGGATTGCATCAATAGGCTAACCATAGGCCAGATATCCTAACAGTTATTACGGATTGCATCAATAGGCTAACCCTAGGCCTGATTCCCTAAAAGTTATTACGGATTGCATCAATAGGCTAAGCCTAGGCCAGATGTCACAACAGGTATTATTTGGACATGCAACAGATATTGTAACAGTTATTACGGATTGCATCAATAGGCTAACCCTAGGCCAGATATCCTAACAGTTATTACGGATTGCATCAATAGGCTAACCCTAGGCCAGATTCCCTAACAGTTATTACGGATTGCATCAATAGGCTAACCCTAGGCCAAATGTCACAACAGGTATTATTTGGACATGCAACAGATATTGTAACAGTTATTACGGATTGCATCAATAGGCTAACCCTAGGCCAGATATCATAACAGTTATTACGGATTGCATCAATTGGCTAACCCTAGGCCAGATATCCTAACAGTTATTACAGATTGCATCAATAGGCTAACCCTAGGCCAGATTCCCTAACAGTTATTACGGATTGCATCAATAGGCTAACCCTAGGCCAGACCCCCTAAGAGTTATTATGGATTGCATCAATAGGCTAACCCTAGGCCAGATGCCCTAACAGTTATTACGGATTGCATCAATAGGCTAACCCTAGGCCAAATGTCACAACAGGTATTATTTGGACATGCAACAGATATTGTAACAGTTATTACGGATTGCATCAATAGGCTAACCCTAGGCCAGATATCATAACAGTTATTACGGATTGCATCAATTGGCTAACCCTAGGCCAGATATCCTAACAGTTATTACAGATTGCATCAATAGGCTAACCCTAGGCCAGATTCCCTAACAGTTATTACGGATTGCATCAATAGGCTAACCCTAGGCCAGACCCCCTAAGAGTTATTATGGATTGCATCAATAGGCTAACCCTAGGCCAGATTCCCTAACAGTTATTACAGATTGCATCAATAGGCTAACCCTAGGCCAGATGTCACAACAGGTATTATTTGGACATGCAACAGATATTGTAACAGTTATTACGGATTGCATCAATAGGCTAACCCTAGGCCAGATATCCTAACAGTTATTACGGATTGCATCAATAGGCTAACCCTAGGCCAGATTTCCTAACAGATATTACGAATTGCATCAATAGGCTAACCCTAGGCCGGATTCCCTAAGAGTTATTACGGATTGCATGAATATGGCAACCCTAGGCCAGATTCCATAACAGTTATTACGGATTGCATCAATAGGCTAACCCTAGGCCAGATTCCCTAACAGTTATTATGGATTGCATCAATAGGCTAACCTTAGCCCAGGTTATATTTGTACTGATGCGACAGATGTCCTAACAGTTATTACCAATTACATCAATATGGTAACCATAGGCCAGATGTTATAACAGTTATTACAGATTATATCAATATGGTATCCCTAGGCCATATAGATTTCGGCGTTTTGCGTCCCAGTTCCCTAGGCAATGTTACGCATTTCTTAAACAAGGTAACCCTAGGCCAGATTTTAGAATAGGTATTATGTTCAGCCAGAAGTCCTGTATCATATTACAGATAACCTAAACCAGAACACCTACGGATCCAGTGTAGTGAAGGTAGTAAAGCTGTAATCATTAATTGCCAATTCCCTATTCTTGATTGCAGATTACATAATTAGGCTAACCCTAGGCCAGATTTTAGAATAGGCATTATGTACGTACAGAAGTCCTATATCATATTACAGATAACCTAAACCAGAACACCTACGGATCCATTGTAGTGAAGGTAGTAAAGCTGTAATCATTAATTGCCAATTCCCTATTCTTGATTGCAGATTACATAATTAGGCTAACCCTAGGCCAGATTTTAGAATAGGCATTATGTACGTACAGAAGTCCTATATCATATTACAGATAACCTAAACCAGAACACCTACGGATCCATTGTAGTGAAGGTAGTAAAGCTGTAATCATTAATTGCCAATTCCCTATTCTTGATTGCAGATTACATAATTAGGCTAACCCTAGGCCAGATTTTAGAATAGGCATTATGTACGTACAGAAGTCCTATATCATATTACAGATAACCTAAACCAGAACACCTACGGATCCATTGTAGTGAAGGTAGTAAAGCTGTAATCATTAATTGCCAATTCCCTATTCTTGATTGCAGATTACATAATTAGGCTAACCCTAGGCCAGATTTTAGAATAGGCATTATGTACGTACAGAAGTCCTATATCATATTACAGATAACCTAAACCAGAACACCTACGGATCCATTGTAGTGAAGGTAGTAAATCTGTAATCATTTATTGCCAATTCCCTATTCTTAATTGCAGATTATATAATTAGGCTAACCCTAGGCCAGATTTTAAAATAGGCTTTATGTACGGACAGAAGTCCTATATCATATTACAGATAACCTAAACCAGAACACCTATGTATCCACTGTAGTGAAGGTAGTGAAGCTGTAACCAGAAAATCCCAATTCCCTATTCTTAATTGCAGAATACATAAGTAGGCTGACCGAGGCCATATAGATTTCGGCGTTTTGCGTCCCAGTTCCCTAGCATTATTACGCATTTGTTAAAGAAGGTAACCCTAGGCCAGATTTTAGAATAGGTATTATGCACGGCCAGAAGTCCTGTATCATATTACAGATACCCTAAACCAGAATACCTATAGATCGAGTGTAGTGAAGGTAGTGAAGCTGTAACTAATAATAAAGATTCAGTTCCTTGTCCTAGGGTGACATCAAGTGGTCAAACGGTGGTACTTCAGCCACTAACCTAGAAAAGTAGGGATTACGGCCGGAATTATAGGTATGGTGGCCTGGACCGTTAGGGAGGCCGTAATATTTAGCTATGGTTAGGGCCAGGGCACTAATTAGGGTTAGGGTTAGGGTTAGGGTTAGGGTTAGGAGCCTGTCCAGAATACCTATTATTTTTTCCGCATTTTGTAAAAAAAATGTATGGGACGGGTTTTTTTCCTGGCCTGTATTAAGTTTTATGGCCTGAATTTAGGAAACCTGGCCTCGTCAATGGGAAAATCCCATACGTTCGAAAAGCCAGGATACCTATAATTCATTAGAAGGACGTAATTCCTATTACGTAGTAACTGTTTTTGTACTGCAGGTGGCAGTATTTATTTTTTAAAAATGTATTACGGATTACCTATGTCTCATTATCTCAGGCCTATCTCAGACATATATATTACGGCTTCTATAATTCAGTAATAAGGTTTGTAGTAGCTTAACATAGGCTAATGTCACAGCCCGTTTTACATGGCCAAAATTGTTTTTTGATCAAGTTTTTAAAGTATATTGTGTTTTTTCTGTCTGTACATCACATATATATGTATGCAGGCATAGCCAGATGTATTTGTGCATTTACTTTTTTGTTTTTAATCTTTATTGTCTATTATCTTTAATCGATGTAGCTAACGTTTTATCATTTAGTTATGCTTAGGGAGGCCGTAATAAATAATATATATTGTGCACTTTATTGCTCAAGCTGCAGTACCTTTGTCTTCACCAACAGAGGGCAGACTGAGCTATTGGTCTCTATGGCATAGGTAGTAAAGCCGGATTATGTATTTATCATGGACTACCACAGTAGTCATTATACTTAGTGTTATAGCTGTCAAAAAAGTGACATCTTAGCATTTAGTTATACATAGGGAGGCCGTAATAAGTAATATATATTCTGCACTTTATTGCTCAAGCTGCAGTACCTTTGTCTTGACCAACAGAGGGCAGACTGAGCTATTGGTCTCTATGGCATAGGTAGTAAAGCCGGATTGTATACTTATCATGGACTACCACAGTAGTCATTATACTTAGTGTTATAGCTGTCAAAAAAGTGACATCTTATCATTTAGTTATACATAGGGAGGCCGTAATAAGTAATATATATTGCGCACTTTATTGCTCAAGCTGCAGTACCTTTGTCTTCACCAACAGAGGGCAGACTGAGCTATTGGTCTCTATGGTATAGGCAGTAAAGCCGGATTATATAGGTATGGTAGTAAGGCCGGATCCTGTATTTATCGTGGACTACCACAGTAGTCATTATACTTAGTGTTATAGCTGTCAAAAAAGTGACAGCTCGTTTTACATGACCAAAAGTGTTTTTTGATCAACTGTTTTAAGTATGTTGTGTTTTTTATGTCTGTACATTACATATGCATGTATGCAGGCATAGCCAGATGTATTTGTGCATTTATTTTTTTGTTTTTAATCTTTATTGTCTATTATCTTTATTCGATGTCGCTAACTTTTTAGCATTTAGTTATACATATGGAGGCCGTAATAAATGATATATATTGCGCACTTTATTGCTCAAGCTGCAGTACCTTTGTCTTCACCAACAGAGGGCAGACTGAGCTATTGGTCTCTATGGTATAGGCAGTAAAGCCGGATTATATAGGTATGGTAGTAAGGCCGGATCCTGTATTTATCGTGGACTACCACAGTAGTCATTATACTTAGTGTTATAGCTGTCAAAAAAGTGACAGCTCGTTTTACATGACCAAAAGTGTTTTTTGATCAACTGTTTTAAGTATGTTGTGTTTTTTATGTCTGTACATTACATATGCATGTATGCAGGCATAGCCAGATGTATTTGTGCATTTATTTTTTTGTTTTTAATCTTTATTGTCTATTATCTTTATTCGATGTCGCTAACTTTTTAGCATTTAGTTATACATATGGAGGCCGTAATAAATGATATATATTGCGCACTTTATTGTTCAAGCTGCAGTACCTATGTCTTCACCAGTGGGGGCAGGATGACCTAATGCTCAGTTTGGGTAGGAAAGCCAGATCATATACGTATCATGGACTATCATACTATAGAGATATACATATGTTACGGACTTTATCGCTCAAGCTGCAGTACCTATGTCTTCACCAGTGGGGGCAGGCTGACCTAATGCTCATTATGCGTAGGAAAGCCAGATCATATACGTATCATGGACTATCATACTACAGAGATATATATATATATTACGGACTATATTGCTCAAGCTGCAGTACCTGTGTCTTCACCAACAGAGGGCAGACTTACCTATTGTTCCCTATGACATAGTTAGTAAGGCCGGATTATATAATTGTGGCAGTAAAGCCGGATCATATACTTATCATGGACTATCATACAATAAAGATATATATATATTACAGACTTTATTGCTCAAGCTGCAGTACCTATGTCTTCACCAGTGGGGGCAGGCTGACCTAATGCTCATTATGCGTAGGAAAGCCAGATCATATACGTATCATGGACTATCATACTATAGAGATATACATATGTTACGGACTTTATCGCTCAAGCTGCAGTACCTATGTCTTCACCAGTGGGGGCAGGCTGACCTAATGGTCATTATGCGTAGGAAAGCCAGATCATATACGTATCATGGACTATCATACTACAGAGATATATATATATATTACGGACTATATTGCTCAAGCTGCAGTACCTGTGTCTTCACCAACAGAGGGCAGACTTACCTATTGTTCCCTATGACATAGTTAGTAAGGCCGGATTATATAATTGTGGCAGTAAAGCCGGATCATATACTTATCATGGACTATCATACAATAAAGATATATATATATTACAGACTTTATTGCTCAAGCTGCAGTACCTATGTCTTCACCAGTGGGGGCAGGCTGACCTAATGCTCAGTATGGGTAGTAAAGCCAGATCCTATACGTATCATGGACTATCATACTATAGAGATATATATATGTTACGAACTTTATTGCTCAAGCTGCAGTACCTATGTCTTCACCAGTGGGGGCAGGCCGACCTAATGCTCAGTTTGGGTAGGAAAGCCAGATCCTATACGTATCATGGACTATCATACTATAGAGATATATATATATATATTACGGACTATATTGCTCAAGCTGCAGTACCTGTGTCTTCACCAACAGAGGGCAGACTTACCTATTGTTCCCAATGACATAGGTAGTAAAGCCGGATTATATAATTGTGGTAGTAAAGCCGGATCATATACTTATCATGGACTATCATACAATAGAGATATATATATATATTACAGACTTTATTGCTCAAGCTGCAGTACCTATGTCTTCACCAGTGGGGGCAGGCTGACCTAATGCTCAGTATGGGTAGTAAAGCCAGATCCTATACGTATCATGGACTATCATACTATAGAGATATATATATATTACAGACTTTAATGCCCAAGCTGCAGTACCTGTGTCTTCACCAGTGGGGGCAGGCTGACCTAATGCTCAGTATGGGTAGTAAAGCCAGATCCTAAACGTATCATGGACTATCATACTATAGAGATATATATATGTTATGGACTTTATCGCTCAAGCTGCAGTACCTGTGTCTTCACCAGTGGGGGCAGGCTGACCTAATGCTCAGTATGGGTAGTAAAGCCAGATCCTATACGTATCATGGACTATCATACTATAGAGATATATATATGTTACGGACTTTATTGCTCAAGCTGCAGTACCTATGTCTTCACCAGTGGGGGCAGGCTGACCTAATGCTCAGTATGGGTAGTAAAGCCAGATCCTATACGTATCATGGACTATCATACTATAGAGATATATATATATTACAGACTTTAATGCCCAAGCTGCAGTACCTGTGTCTTCACCAGTGGGGGCAGGCTGACCTAATGCTCAGTATGGGTAGTAAAGCCAGATCCTAAACGTATCATGGACTATCATACTATAGAGATATATATATGTTATGGACTTTATCGCTCAAGCTGCAGTACCTGTGTCTTCACCAGTGGGGGCAGGCTGACCTAATGCTCAGTATGGGTAGTAAAGCCAGGACCTATACGTATCATTGACTATCATACTTTAGAGATATATATGTTACGGACTTTATCGCTCAAGCTGCAGTACCTGTCTTCACCAGTGGGGGCAGGCTAGTAAAGCCAGATCCTATACGTATCATGGACTATCATAGTATAGAGATATATATATGTTACGGACTTTATTGCTCAAGCTGCAGTACCTATGTGTTCACCAGTGGGGGCAGGCTGACCTAATGCTCAGTATGGGTAGTAAAGCCAGATCATATACGTATCATGGACTATCATACTATAGAGATATATATATATTACGGACTTTATTGCTCAAGCTGCAGTACCTGTGTTATCACCAATAGGGGCAGGCTGGGCAGGGGCACATCTTATAGATAGGTATTACGGACTGTCTCGTATTGGACTCTAAAATCGCATCCCATATATAGGCATTACGGACCACCTCATTCTAGGTTCACAGGCCTGATGGCTGACTAGGCCTCAAACAAACATGAGGGGGCATCACAGCAGAGCCCTACGAGCTAGGGGTCTGAGATTCGGCACGCATAAACTGGACGTATGTCCGGACAAGTTTGCCAAGTTTCAAGAATGCAGCAGTTACAGAACATGTGTGGGGCCCATGTAGGTTTACATTTTAAATCACTTTTAAGCGCTAAAGTGGCAGGTAACCTGAGGGGGTCCGGCAGCTGAACCGTGTGAGCTAGGGGCTTGAAATTTCACACAGATAAACTAGTTTCATGTATGAATAAGTGTGCCAAGTTTCATTAGCGCAGCCCTTACCACTTAGCCGCAGTGGGCTTTAGAATTTGCCAAGTTAGGCAATGCAGGCGAATGGAGACATTAAAAACTAGGCCTCAAACGAAGCTGACCGGCCGCTACGGCCGAACCGTACGAGCTAGGGCTCTGAAATTCGGCGTGCTCATACTAGATACAAGTATGAATTGACGTGCCAAGTTTCAAGAAAGCAGCACATACAGAACAAGTTTGGGGGGCCATGTAGTTTTACATTTTAATTAGCTTTTAAGCGCTAATGTGGCGGGTAACCTGAGGGGGTCCTGCAGCTGAACCGTGTGGGCTAGGGGCTTGAGATTTCACACAGATAAACTAGTTGCATGTATGAATAAGTGTGCCAAGTTTCATTAGCACAGCTCTTACCACTCAGCCGCAGTGGGCTTTAGAGTTTGCCAAGTTAGGCAATGCAAGCGAATGGAGACATTAAAAACTAGGCCTCAAACGAAGCTGACCGGCCGCTACGGCCGAACCGTACGAGCTAGGGCTCTGAAATTCGGCGTGCTCATACTAGATACAAGTATGAATTGACGTGCCAAGTTTCAAGAAAGCAGCACATACAGGACAAGTTTGCGGGCCATGTAGGTATACATTTTAAATCGCTTTTAAGCGCTAAAGTGGCGGGTAACCTGAGGGGGTCCTGCAGCTGAACCGTGTGGGCTAGGGGCTTGAAATTTCACACAGATAAACTACTTACTGGTATGAATAAGTGTGCCAAGTTTCATTAGCGCAGCCCTTACCACTGAGCCGCAGTGGACCTTTAAATTTGCTAACATAGGCAATGTTAAGTCAATGGAGACATTAAAAACTAGGCCTCAAACGAAGCTGACCGGCCGCTACGGCCTAACCGTACGCGCTAGGGCTCTGAAATTCGGCGTGCTCATACTCGATATAAGTATGAATTGACCTGCCAAGTTTCAAGAAAGCAGCACATACATAACACGTTTGGGGGCCATGTACGTTTACATTTAAATCCCTTTTAGGCGCTCAAGCCGCATCCCCTATATAGGCATTACGGACTACCTCATTCTAGGTTCACAGGCCTGAGGGCTGACTAGGCCTCAAACAAACATGAGGGGGCGTCACGACGGAGCCCTACGAGCTAGGATTCTGAAATTCGGCACGCGTAAACTCGACGTGCGTCCGGACAAGCGTGCCGAGTTTCCAGAACGCAGCTCTTACAGAACAGTTTTAATCGACCCTCAGATTCAGCGAGGTCGGCAATGTTAAGTGAATGGAGGCACCGCGTATGTCATTTGAAGTGTAGGAGTGGCCTGGGAAGATGATTCAAAATGTTCCTGAGACTAGACAGTCTGCTCTTTAAATCACCCAATACATGTCCATTAAAATTATGCCTTCTTAATTAGATTCTAACAGGCTTTAAATGTGAGAGGCTGCATCTCTTTGACTAGGCCTCAAACTACCTTCAGGGGGCGCCACGGCGCAGCCGTATGAGCTAGGGGCCTGAGATTTGGCACGCATAAACTAGATATGTCTCTGGACAAGTGTGCCAAGTTTCATGACTCTAGATATGACAGAACAGTTTTTATTGGCCCTCAAAGTCAGTGAGGTCGCCAATGTTAAGTGAATGGAGGCACCCCACCTGTCATTTGACAGGCCATAACTCCATGTAGGAGTGGCCTAGGAAGATGGTTCAAAGTGTTCCTGAAACTAGACCGTCTGCTCTGTAAATCACCCATAACATGTCTGTGACGATTATGCTTCTTTAATTGATTAATTTAGCTTTCAAATCGGAGGAGCATATTTTGACTGCGATTTCCTCTGTCTGGCCAAAAAATGCCTGTGTGTGCCTAGACCCACAACCCCATACTGAAAGCTTGCTGCAGCCGAGAGGGGCCTCTCTTGGAAATCAGCTCATAACTGCAGTTCCCTTTGAGCTAGAGGACTGAAATTTGGGACAATGATAGGGGAGGGTGGTCTGCACCAGTGACCAAAATTTGGGGGGTCTATGCCACACGGGATGGTTTTTATTAACCCTTTAGTGTCTGGTGGTCTCACGGCCGGCCCGTGTGAGCTAGAAGTCTGAAATTTGGCACGGTGGAGCAAGGCAAATTGGGAAATCACGTACTGAACTTTTACGAGCGCAGCCCTCACCAAAGGCCCGCAAATCACACGAAGGCACCTGCACCCTCAGCCGTGTGATAGAGACGGCTGGATTTTCTCCTGCATACACTAGGGACATGGACAAACACACCTGTAAAGTTTCATGCATGTACACCTCATAGAAGAGTTTTTATTGGCCCTCAAAGTCAGTGAGGTCGCCAATGTTAAGTGAATGGAGGCACCCCACCTGTCATTTGACAGGCCATAACTCTGTGTAGCAGTGACCTAGGAAGACCGTTCAAAGTCTTCCTGAAACTAGACAGTATGCTCTTTAAATCACCCGATACATGTCTGTTACGATTATGCCTCCTTAATTTGATTACAGCCTGTCTTTTTATGGTGAGCGGCCGCATTTCTTCCGAATAGGCCTCAAACTGACCTAGAGGGGGGGTCACGGCCCACCCATACGAGCCAGCGGTCTGAAATTCGGCACGCACGTACTACGTATTTGTATGAACCAAAGTCCCGAGTTTCGTGACCGCAGCTCTTAGAGAACATGTCTGCTGGACCTGTGAACTTACGTTTTAATAGGCCTTTAAGGGGAAAAGGGGCAAGGTCACTTGAGGGGGTCTTTTGGCTGAACCCTGTGACCTAGGGGGCTGAAATTTGGTGAGGAGATGCGCGACACATACCCAGTGAAGTGTTTACAGTATCATAGGTGCAGACCTGACAGAAGTAAAGTTATTCACTTCCAAAGAAAAAAGTGATTTCAGGCATAGGGATTACGGATACGGTAACTGGGAATATTAACGGTCACTGAGAGTGGCAGCTGGCGGTTGCCTAGGCAACGGCACGTCTCTCAGCGCAAATCGATACAAAAAAGTAACACTCTGTGGAGAGAGGGTGTGGCGCTGCAAGTAATATGCTGCCTTAGTGTAGGCTTGACAGAAACAGCCTGGTAAACTTTAAAACGTCACAAGTCCACAGAGGAGAAAGCTAAGTGGACGATTCAAAAATTCATGTCAAAGCACACATGCTCCACATTACAATCAAATATTGTTTTACTTTCAAAATATAATTATTTTAAGCATAGGGATTTCGGATTCCCTTAGTCTGAATGTCATTGGTCACTGAGATCAGCAGGTCACCGTTGTCAAGGCAACACAGATAAACTAGATGGACGAATAAATCAGTGTGCCGATACCTGTGTCTTCACCAATAGGGGCAGGCTGGGCAGAGGCACATCTCATAGATAGGTATTACGGACTGTCTCATTATGGACTCTAAAGCCGCATCCCCTATATAGGCATTACGGACTACCTCATTCTAGGTTCACAGGCCTGATGGCTGACTAGGCCTCAAACAAACATGAGGGGGCGTCACAGCAGAGCCCTACGAGCTAGGGCTCTGAAATTCGGCGTGCACATACTAGATATGAGTATCAATTAACCTGCCATGTTTCAAGAATGCAGCAGTCACAGAACATGTGTGGGGGCCATGTACGTTTACTTTTAAATCCCTTTTAGGCGCTCAAGCCGCATCCCCTATATAGGCATTACGGACTACCTCATTCTAGGTTCACAGGCCTGAGGGCTGACTAGGCCTCAAACAAACATGAGGGGGCGTCACGACGGAGCCCTACGAGCTAGGATTCTGAAATTCGGCACGCGTAAACTCGACGTGCGTCCGGACAAGCGTGCCGAGTTTCCAGAACGCAGCTCTTACAGAACAGTTTTAATCGACCCTCAGATTCAGCGAGGTCGGCAATGTTAAGTGAATGGAGGCACCGCGTATGTCATTTGAAGTGTAGGAGTGGCCTAGGAAGATGATTCAAAATGTTCCTGAGACTAGACAGTCTGCTCTTTAAATCACCCAATACATGTCCATTAAAATTATGCCTTCTTAATTAGATTCTAACAGGCTTTAAATGTGAGAGGCTGCATCTCTTTGACTAGGCCTCAAACTACCTTCAGGGGGCGCCACGGCGCAGCCGTATGAGCTAGGGGCCTGAGATTTGGCACGCATAAACTAGATATGTCTCTGGACAAGTGTGCCAAGTTTCATGACTCTAGATATGACAGAACAGTTTTTATTGGCCCTCAAAGTCAGTGAGGTCGCCAATGTTAAGTGAATGGAGGCACCCCACCTGTCATTTGACAGGCCATAACTCCATGTAGGAGTGGCCTAGGAAGATGGTTCAAAGTGTTCCTGAAACTAGACCGTCTGCTCTGTAAATCACCCATAACATGTCTGTGACGATTATGCTTCTTTAATTGATTAATTTAGCTTTCAAATCGGAGGAGCATATTTTGACTGCGATTTCCTCTGTCTGGCCAAAAAATGCCTGTGTGTGCCTAGACCCACAACCCCATACTGAAAGCTTGCTGCAGCCGAGAGGGGCCTCTCTTGGAAATCAGCTCATAACTGCAGTTCCCTTTGAGCTAGAGGACTGAAATTTGGGACAATGATAGGGGAGGGTGGTCTGCACCAGTGACCAAAATTTGGGGGGTCTATGCCACACGGGATGGTTTTTATTAACCCTTTAGTGTCTGGTGGTCTCACGGCCGGCCCGTGTGAGCTAGAAGTCTGAAATTTGGCACGGTGGAGCAAGGCAAATTGGGAAATCACGTACTGAACTTTTACGAGCGCAGCCCTCACCAAAGGCCCGCAAATCACACGAAGGCACCTGCACCCTCAGCCGTGTGATAGAGACGGCTGGATTTTCTCCTGCATACACTAGGGACATGGACAAACACACCTGTAAAGTTTCATGCATGTACACCTCATAGAAGAGTTTTTATTGGCCCTCAAAGTCAGTGAGGTCGCCAATGTTAAGTGAATGGAGGCACCCCACCTGTCATTTGACAGGCCATAACTCTGTGTAGCAGTGACCTAGGAAGACCGTTCAAAGTCTTCCTGAAACTAGACAGTATGCTCTTTAAATCACCCGATACATGTCTGTTACGATTATGCCTCCTTAATTTGATTACAGCCTGTCTTTTTATGGTGAGCGGCCGCATTTCTTCCGAATAGGCCTCAAACTGACCTAGAGGGGGGGTCACGGCCCACCCATACGAGCCAGCGGTCTGAAATTCGGCACGCACGTACTACGTATTTGTATGAACCAAAGTCCCGAGTTTCGTGACCGCAGCTCTTAGAGAACATGTCTGCTGGACCTGTGAACTTACGTTTTAATAGGCCTTTAAGGGGAAAAGGGGCAAGGTCACTTGAGGGGGTCTTTTGGCTGAACCCTGTGACCTAGGGGGCTGAAATTTGGTGAGGAGATGCGCGACACATACCCAGTGAAGTGTTTACAGTATCATAGGTGCAGACCTGACAGAAGTAAAGTTATTCACTTCCAAAGAAAAAAGTGATTTCAGGCATAGGGATTACGGATACGGTAACTGGGAATATTAACGGTCACTGAGAGTGGCAGCTGGCGGTTGCCTAGGCAACGGCACGTCTCTCAGCGCAAATCGATACAAAAAAGTAACACTCTGTGGAGAGAGGGTGTGGCGCTGCAAGTAATATGCTGCCTTAGTGTAGGCTTGACAGAAACAGCCTGGTAAACTTTAAAACGTCACAAGTCCACAGAGGAGAAAGCTAAGTGGACGATTCAAAAATTCATGTCAAAGCACACATGCTCCACATTACAATCAAATATTGTTTTACTTTCAAAATATAATTATTTTAAGCATAGGGATTTCGGATTCCCTTAGTCTGAATGTCATTGGTCACTGAGATCAGCAGGTCACCGTTGTCAAGGCAACACAGATAAACTAGATGGACGAATAAATCAGTGTGCCGATACCTGTGTCTTCACCAATAGGGGCAGGCTGGGCAGAGGCACATCTCATAGATAGGTATTACGGACTGTCTCATTATGGACTCTAAAGCCGCATCCCCTATATAGGCATTACGGACTACCTCATTCTAGGTTCACAGGCCTGATGGCTGACTAGGCCTCAAACAAACATGAGGGGGCGTCACAGCAGAGCCCTACGAGCTAGGGCTCTGAAATTCGGCGTGCACATACTAGATATGAGTATCAATTAACCTGCCATGTTTCAAGAATGCAGCAGTCACAGAACATGTGTGGGGGCCATGTAGGTTTACATTTTAAATCCCTTTTAAGCGCTAAAGTGGCAGGTAACCTGAGGGGGTCCGGCAGCTGAACCGTGTGAGCTAGGGGCTTGAAATTTCACACAGATAAACTAGTTACAGGTATGAATAAGTGTGCCAAGTTTCATTAGCGCAGCTCTTACCACTCAGCCGCAGTGGGCTTTAGAGTTTGCTAACTTAGGCAATATATGCCAATGGGAAGAAATCAGACTAGGCCTCAAACGAAGCTGACCGGCCGCTACGGCCGAACCGTACGAGCTAGGGCTCTGAAATTCGGCGTGCTCATACTAGATACAAGTATGAATTGACGTGCCAAGTTTCAAGAAAGCAGCACATACAGAACAAGTTTGGGGGGCCATGTAGTTTTACATTTTAATTAGCTTTTAAGCGCTAATGTGGCGGGTAACCTGAGGGGGTCCTGCAGCTGAACCGTGTGGGCTAGGGGCTTGAGATTTCACACAGATAAACTAGTTGCATGTATGAATAAGTGTGCCAAGTTTCATTAGCACAGCTCTTACCACTCAGCCGCAGTGGGCTTTAGAGTTTGCCAAGTTAGGCAATGCAAGCGAATGGAGACATTAAAAACTAGGCCTCAAACGAAGCTGACCGGCCGCTACGGCCGAACCGTACGAGCTAGGGCTCTGAAATTCGGCGTGCTCATACTAGATACAAGTATGAATTGACGTGCCAAGTTTCAAGAAAGCAGCACATACAGGACAAGTTTGCGGGCCATGTAGGTATACATTTTAAATCGCTTTTAAGCGCTAAAGTGGCGGGTAACCTGAGGGGGTCCTGCAGCTGAACCGTGTGGGCTAGGGGCTTGAAATTTCACACAGATAAACTACTTACTGGTATGAATAAGTGTGCCAAGTTTCATTAGCGCAGCCCTTACCACTGAGCCGCAGTGGACCTTTAAATTTGCTAACATAGGCAATGTTAAGTCAATGGAGACATTAAAAACTAGGCCTCAAACGAAGCTGACCGGCCGCTACGGCCTAACCGTACGCGCTAGGGCTCTGAAATTCGGCGTGCTCATACTCGATATAAGTATGAATTGACCTGCCAAGTTTCAAGAAAGCAGCACATACATAACACGTTTGGGGGCCATGTACGTTTACATTTAAATCCCTTTTAGGCGCTCAAGCCGCATCCCCTATATAGGCATTACGGACTACCTCATTCTAGGTTCACAGGCCTGAGGGCTGACTAGGCCTCAAACAAACATGAGGGGGCGTCACGACGGAGCCCTACGAGCTAGGATTCTGAAATTCGGCACGCGTAAACTCGACGTGCGTCCGGACAAGCGTGCCGAGTTTCCAGAACGCAGCTCTTACAGAACAGTTTTAATCGACCCTCAGATTCAGCGAGGTCGGCAATGTTAAGTGAATGGAGGCACCGCGTATGTCATTTGAAGTGTAGGAGTGGCCTAGGAAGATGATTCAAAATGTTCCTGAGACTAGACAGTCTGCTCTTTAAATCACCCAATACATGTCCATTAAAATTATGCCTTCTTAATTAGATTCTAACAGGCTTTAAATGTGAGAGGCTGCATCTCTTTGACTAGGCCTCAAACTACCTTCAGGGGGCGCCACGGCGCAGCCGTATGAGCTAGGGGCCTGAGATTTGGCACGCATAAACTAGATATGTCTCTGGACAAGTGTGCCAAGTTTCATGACTCTAGATATGACAGAACAGTTTTTATTGGCCCTCAAAGTCAGTGAGGTCGCCAATGTTAAGTGAATGGAGGCACCCCACCTGTCATTTGACAGGCCATAACTCCATGTAGGAGTGGCCTAGGAAGATGGTTCAAAGTGTTCCTGAAACTAGACCGTCTGCTCTGTAAATCACCCATAACATGTCTGTGACGATTATGCTTCTTTAATTGATTAATTTAGCTTTCAAATCGGAGGAGCATATTTTGACTGCGATTTCCTCTGTCTGGCCAAAAAATGCCTGTGTGTGCCTAGACCCACAACCCCATACTGAAAGCTTGCTGCAGCCGAGAGGGGCCTCTCTTGGAAATCAGCTCATAACTGCAGTTCCCTTTGAGCTAGAGGACTGAAATTTGGGACAATGATAGGGGAGGGTGGTCTGCACCAGTGACCAAAATTTGGGGGGTCTATGCCACACGGGATGGTTTTTATTAACCCTTTAGTGTCTGGTGGTCTCACGGCCGGCCCGTGTGAGCTAGAAGTCTGAAATTTGGCACGGTGGAGCAAGGCAAATTGGGAAATCACGTACTGAACTTTTACGAGCGCAGCCCTCACCAAAGGCCCGCAAATCACACGAAGGCACCTGCACCCTCAGCCGTGTGATAGAGACGGCTGGATTTTCTCCTGCATACACTAGGGACATGGACAAACACACCTGTAAAGTTTCATGCATGTACACCTCATAGAAGAGTTTTTATTGGCCCTCAAAGTCAGTGAGGTCGCCAATGTTAAGTGAATGGAGGCACCCCACCTGTCATTTGACAGGCCATAACTCTGTGTAGCAGTGACCTAGGAAGACCGTTCAAAGTCTTCCTGAAACTAGACAGTATGCTCTTTAAATCACCCGATACATGTCTGTTACGATTATGCCTCCTTAATTTGATTACAGCCTGTCTTTTTATGGTGAGCGGCCGCATTTCTTCCGAATAGGCCTCAAACTGACCTAGAGGGGGGGTCACGGCCCACCCATACGAGCCAGCGGTCTGAAATTCGGCACGCACGTACTACGTATTTGTATGAACCAAAGTCCCGAGTTTCGTGACCGCAGCTCTTAGAGAACATGTCTGCTGGACCTGTGAACTTACGTTTTAATAGGCCTTTAAGGGGAAAAGGGGCAAGGTCACTTGAGGGGGTCTTTTGGCTGAACCCTGTGACCTAGGGGGCTGAAATTTGGTGAGGAGATGCGCGACACATACCCAGTGAAGTGTTTACAGTATCATAGGTGCAGACCTGACAGAAGTAAAGTTATTCACTTCCAAAGAAAAAAGTGATTTCAGGCATAGGGATTACGGATACGGTAACTGGGAATATTAACGGTCACTGAGAGTGGCAGCTGGCGGTTGCCTAGGCAACGGCACGTCTCTCAGCGCAAATCGATACAAAAAAGTAACACTCTGTGGAGAGAGGGTGTGGCGCTGCAAGTAATATGCTGCCTTAGTGTAGGCTTGACAGAAACAGCCTGGTAAACTTTAAAACGTCACAAGTCCACAGAGGAGAAAGCTAAGTGGACGATTCAAAAATTCATGTCAAAGCACACATGCTCCACATTACAATCAAATATTGTTTTACTTTCAAAATATAATTATTTTAAGCATAGGGATTTCGGATTCCCTTAGTCTGAATGTCATTGGTCACTGAGATCAGCAGGTCACCGTTGTCAAGGCAACACAGATAAACTAGATGGACGAATAAATCAGTGTGCCGATACCTGTGTCTTCACCAATAGGGGCAGGCTGGGCAGAGGCACATCTCATAGATAGGTATTACGGACTGTCTCATTATGGACTCTAAAGCCGCATCCCCTATATAGGCATTACGGACTACCTCATTCTAGGTTCACAGGCCTGATGGCTGACTAGGCCTCAAACAAACATGAGGGGGCGTCACAGCAGAGCCCTACGAGCTAGGGCTCTGAAATTCGGCGTGCACATACTAGATATGAGTATCAATTAACCTGCCATGTTTCAAGAATGCAGCAGTCACAGAACATGTGTGGGGGCCATGTAGGTTTACATTTTAAATCCCTTTTAAGCGCTAAAGTGGCAGGTAACCTGAGGGGGTCCGGCAGCTGAACCGTGTGAGCTAGGGGCTTGAAATTTCACACAGATAAACTAGTTACAGGTATGAATAAGTGTGCCAAGTTTCATTAGCGCAGCTCTTACCACTCAGCCGCAGTGGGCTTTAGAGTTTGCTAACTTAGGCAATATATGCCAATGGGAAGAAATCAGACTAGGCCTCAAACGAAGCTGACCGGCCGAACCGTACGAGCTAGGGCTCTGAAATTCGGCGTGCTCATACTAGATACAAGTATGAATTGACGTGCCAAGTTTCAAGAAAGCAGCACATACAGAACAAGTTTGGGGGGCCATGTAGTTTTACATTTTAATTAGCTTTTAAGCGCTAATGTGGCGGGTAACCTGAGGGGGTCCTGCAGCTGAACCGTGTGGGCTAGGGGCTTGAGATTTCACACAGATAAACTAGTTGCATGTATGAATAAGTGTGCCAAGTTTCATTAGCACAGCTCTTACCACTCAGCCGCAGTGGGCTTTAGAGTTTGCCAAGTTAGGCAATGCAAGCGAATGGAGACATTAAAAACTAGGCCTCAAACGAAGCTGACCGGCCGCTACGGCCGAACCGTACGAGCTAGGGCTCTGAAATTCGGCGTGCTCATACTAGATACAAGTATGAATTGACGTGCCAAGTTTCAAGAAAGCAGCACATACAGGACAAGTTTGCGGGCCATGTAGGTATACATTTTAAATCGCTTTTAAGCGCTAAAGTGGCGGGTAACCTGAGGGGGTCCTGCAGCTGAACCGTGTGGGCTAGGGGCTTGAAATTTCACACAGATAAACTACTTACTGGTATGAATAAGTGTGCCAAGTTTCATTAGCGCAGCCCTTACCACTGAGCCGCAGTGGACCTTTAAATTTGCTAACATAGGCAATGTTAAGTCAATGGAGACATTAAAAACTAGGCCTCAAACGAAGCTGACCGGCCGCTACGGCCTAACCGTACGCGCTAGGGCTCTGAAATTCGGCGTGCTCATACTCGATATAAGTATGAATTGACCTGCCAAGTTTCAAGAAAGCAGCACATACATAACACGTTTGGGGGCCATGTACGTTTACATTTAAATCCCTTTTAGGCGCTCAAGCCGCATCCCCTATATAGGCATTACGGACTACCTCATTCTAGGTTCACAGGCCTGAGGGCTGACTAGGCCTCAAACAAACATGAGGGGGCGTCACGACGGAGCCCTACGAGCTAGGATTCTGAAATTCGGCACGCGTAAACTCGACGTGCGTCCGGACAAGCGTGCCGAGTTTCCAGAACGCAGCTCTTACAGAACAGTTTTAATCGACCCTCAGATTCAGCGAGGTCGGCAATGTTAAGTGAATGGAGGCACCGCGTATGTCATTTGAAGTGTAGGAGTGGCCTAGGAAGATGATTCAAAATGTTCCTGAGACTAGACAGTCTGCTCTTTAAATCACCCAATACATGTCCATTAAAATTATGCCTTCTTAATTAGATTCTAACAGGCTTTAAATGTGAGAGGCTGCATCTCTTTGACTAGGCCTCAAACTACCTTCAGGGGGCGCCACGGCGCAGCCGTATGAGCTAGGGGCCTGAGATTTGGCACGCATAAACTAGATATGTCTCTGGACAAGTGTGCCAAGTTTCATGACTCTAGATATGACAGAACAGTTTTTATTGGCCCTCAAAGTCAGTGAGGTCGCCAATGTTAAGTGAATGGAGGCACCCCACCTGTCATTTGACAGGCCATAACTCCATGTAGGAGTGGCCTAGGAAGATGGTTCAAAGTGTTCCTGAAACTAGACCGTCTGCTCTGTAAATCACCCATAACATGTCTGTGACGATTATGCTTCTTTAATTGATTAATTTAGCTTTCAAATCAGAGGAGCATATTTTGACTGCGATTTCCTCTGTCTGGCCAAAAAATGCCTGTGTGTGCCTAGACCCACAACCCCATACTGAAAGCTTGCTGCAGCCGAGAGGGGCCTCTCTTGGAAATCAGCTCATAACTGCAGTTCCCTTTGAGCTAGAGGACTGAAATTTGGGACAATGATAGGGGAGGGTGGTCTGCACCAGTGACCAAAATTTGGGGGGTCTATGCCACACGGGATGGTTTTTATTAACCCTTTAGTGTCTGGTGGTCTCACGGCCGGCCCGTGTGAGCTAGAAGTCTGAAATTTGGCACGGTGGAGCAAGGCAAATTGGGAAATCACGTACTGAACTTTTACGAGCGCAGCCCTCACCAAAGGCCCGCAAATCACACGAAGGCACCTGCACCCTCAGCCGTGTGATAGAGACGGCTGGATTTTCTCCTGCATACACTAGGGACATGGACAAACACACCTGTAAAGTTTCATGCATGTACACCTCATAGAAGAGTTTTTATTGGCCCTCAAAGTCAGTGAGGTCGCCAATGTTAAGTGAATGGAGGCACCCCACCTGTCATTTGACAGGCCATAACTCTGTGTAGCAGTGACCTAGGAAGACCGTTCAAAGTCTTCCTGAAACTAGACAGTATGCTCTTTAAATCACCCGATACATGTCTGTTACGATTATGCCTCCTTAATTTGATTACAGCCTGTCTTTTTATGGTGAGCGGCCGCATTTCTTCCGAATAGGCCTCAAACTGACCTAGAGGGGGGGTCACGGCCCACCCATACGAGCCAGCGGTCTGAAATTCGGCACGCACGTACTACGTATTTGTATGAACCAAAGTCCCGAGTTTCGTGACCGCAGCTCTTAGAGAACATGTCTGCTGGACCTGTGAACTTACGTTTTAATAGGCCTTTAAGGGGAAAAGGGGCAAGGTCACTTGAGGGGGTCTTTTGGCTGAACCCTGTGACCTAGGGGGCTGAAATTTGGTGAGGAGATGCGCGACACATACCCAGTGAAGTGTTTACAGTATCATAGGTGCAGACCTGACAGAAGTAAAGTTATTCACTTCCAAAGAAAAAAGTGATTTCAGGCATAGGGATTACGGATACGGTAACTGGGAATATTAACGGTCACTGAGAGTGGCAGCTGGCGGTTGCCTAGGCAACGGCACGTCTCTCAGCGCAAATCGATACAAAAAAGTAACACTCTGTGGAGAGAGGGTGTGGCGCTGCAAGTAATATGCTGCCTTAGTGTAGGCTTGACAGAAACAGCCTGGTAAACTTTAAAACGTCACAAGTCCACAGAGGAGAAAGCTAAGTGGACGATTCAAAAATTCATGTCAAAGCACACATGCCCCACATTAAAATCAAATATTGTTTTACTTTCAAAATATAATTATTTTAAGCATAGGGATTTCGGATTCCCTTAGTCTGAATATCATTGGTCACTGAGATCAGCAGGTCACCGTTGTCAAGGCAACACAGATAAACTAGATGGACGAATAAATCAGTGTGCCGATACCTGTGTCTTCACCAATAGGGGCAGGCTGGGCAGAGGCACATCTCATAGATAGGTATTACGGACTGTCTCATTATGGACTCTAAAGCCGCATCCCCTATATAGGCATTACGGACTACCTCATTCTAGGTTCACAGGCCTGATGGCTGACTAGGCCTCAAACAAACATGAGGGGGCGTCACAGCAGAGCCCTACGAGCTAGGGCTCTGAAATTCGGCGTGCACATACTAGATATGAGTATCAATTAACCTGCCATGTTTCAAGAATGCAGCAGTCACAGAACATGTGTGGGGGCCATGTAGGTTTACATTTTAAATCCCTTTTAAGCGCTAAAGTGGCAGGTAACCTGAGGGGGTCCGGCAGCTGAACCGTGTGAGCTAGGGGCTTGAAATTTCACACAGATAAACTAGTTTCATGTATGAATAAGTGTGCCAAGTTTCATTAGCGCAGCCCTTACCACTTAGCCGCAGTGGGCTTTAGAATTTGCCAAGTTAGGCAATGCAGGCGAATGGAGACATTAAAAACTAGGCCTCAAACGAAGCTGACCGGCCGCTACGGCTGAACCGTACGAGCTAGGGCTCTGAAATTCGGCGTGCTCGTACTAGATATAAGTATGAATTGACTGGCCAAGTTTCAAGAATGCAGCACTCACAGAACACGTTTGTGGGCCATGTAGGTTTACATTTTAAATCGCTTTTAAGCGCTAAAGTGGCAGGTAACCTGAGGGGGTCCGGCAGCTGAACCGTGTGAGCTAGGGGCTTGAAATTTCACACAGATAAACTAGTTACAGGTATGAATAAGTGTGCCAAGTTTCATTAGCACAGCTCTTACCACTCAGCCGCAGTGGGCTTTAGAGTTTGCTAACTTTGGCGGTATATGCCAATGCGAAGAAATCAGACTAGGCCTCAAACGAAGCTGACCGGCCGCTACGGCCGAACCGTACGAGCTAGGGCTCTGAAATTCGGCGAACTCATACTAGATATAAGTATTAATTAACGTGCCAAGTTTCAAGAATGCAGCACTTACAGAACACGTTTGGAGGCCATGTAGGTTTACATTTTAATTAGCTACTGTTCGTTGCTGAGGCCGCATGTCATAGCTATAGGTAAAGTGCCCCCTACTGTTCATTGCTGAGGCCTCATCCCCTACATACACATGACGGATCCCCTACATAGATGTGACGGATCCCCTACTGCTCATTGCTGAGGCCGCATCCCCTACATAGACATGAGGTATTCCCTAAGGTTCATTGCTGAGGCCGCATCCCCTACATACACATGAGGGATTCCCTACTGCTTGCCGCTGAGGCCGCATCCCCTACATAGACATGAGGTATTCCCTAAGGTTCATTGCTGAGGCCGCACCTCCTACATACAGATGATGGATCACCTACTGTTTGTTGCTGTCATAATTAAGGATAACGTGCCCCCTACTGTTGATAGTTGAGGCTGCATCTTCTACATACAGATGACAGATCCCCTACTGTTCATTGCTGAGGCCGCATCCCCTACATACACATGAGGGATTCCCTACTGCTTGTTGCTGAGGCCGCATCCCCTACATAGACATGAGGTATTCCCTAAGGTTCATTGCTGAGGCCGCATCCCCTACATACACATGAGGGATTCCCTACTGCTTGTTGCTGAGGCCACATCCCCTACATAGGCATGAGTGATCCCCTAGGGTTCATTAATGAGGTCGCATCCCCTACATATGGATAACAGATTGCCTACCTTTTTGTGTTTCTTGTTCATTGGTCATGACAAAGTGAAAAATTGACAAAGTGTCAAAATGAGATTGTGAGAGATTACAGATTACCTAGGAAGACTGCTTCAGTTATATTACAGATATCCTCAAAAGTCTCCTAACAGTTGTTACAGATTACATCAATATGGTAACCCTAGGCCAGATTTCCTAACGGTCATTACAGATTGCATCAATAGGCTAACCCTAGGCCAGGTCCCCTAACAGTTATTACGGCTTACATCAACAGGCTAACCCTAGGCCAGATTCTCTAACAGTTATTACGGATTGCATCAATATGGTACCCCTAGGCCAGAGTCCCTAACAGTTATTACAGATTGCATCAATAGGCTAACCCTAGGCCTGATTCCCTAACAGTTATTACGGATTGCATCAATAGGCTAACCGTAGGCAAGATGTCACAAGAGGTATTATTTGGACTTATGCAACAGATATCTTAACAGTCATTACGGATTGCATCAATAGGCTAACCCTAGGCCAGATATCATAACAGTTATTACAGATTGCATCAATAGGCTAACCCTAGGCCAGATATCATAACAGTTATTACGGATTGCATCAATTGGCTAACCCTAGGCCAGATATCCTAACAGTTATTACAGATTGCATCAATAGGCTAACCCTAGGCCAGATTCCCTAACAGTTATTACGGATTGCATCAATAGGCTAACCCTAGGCCAAATGTCACAACAGGTATTATTTGGACATGCAACAGATATTGTAACAGTTATTACGGATTGCATCAATAGGCTAACCCTAGGCCAGATATCATAACAGTTATTACGGATTGCATCAATTGGCTAACCCTAGGCCAGATATCCTAACAGTTATTACAGATTGCATCAATAGGCTAACCCTAGGCCAGATTCCCTAACAGTTATTACGGATTGCATCAATAGGCTAACCCTAGGCCAGACCCCCTAAGAGTTATTATGGATTGCATCAATAGGCTAACCCTAGGCCAGATGCCCTAACAGTTATTACGGATTGCATCAATAGGCTAACCCTAGGCCACATGTCACAACAGGTATTATTTGGACATGCAACAGAAATCCTAACAGATATTACGAATTGCATCAATAGGCTAACCCTAGGCCAAATGTCACAACAGGTATTATTTGGACATGCAACAGATATTGTAACAGTTATTACGGATTGCATCAATAGGCTAACCCTAGGCCAGATATCATAACAGTTATTACGGATTGCATCAATTGGCTAACCCTAGGCCAGATATCCTAACAGTTATTACAGATTGCATCAATAGGCTAACCCTAGGCCAGACCCCCTAAGAGTTATTATGGATTGCATCAATAGGCTAACCCTAGGCCAGATTCCCTAACAGTTATTACAGATTGCATCAATAGGCTAACCCTAGGCCAGATGTCACAACAGGTATTATTTGGACATGCAACAGATATTGTAACAGTTATTACGGATTGCATCAATAGGCTAACCCTAGGCCAGATATCCTAACAGTTATTATGGATTGCATCAATAGGCTAACCCTAGGCCAGATTTCCTAACAGATATTACGAATTGCATCAATAGGCTAACCCTAGGCCGGATTCCCTAAGAGTTATTACGAATTGCATCAATAGGCTAACCCTAGGCCAGATATCCTAACAGTTATTACGGATTGCATCAATAGGCTAACCCTAGGCCTGATTCCCTAACAGTTATTACGGATTGCATCAATAGGCTAACCCTAGGCCACATGTCACAACAGGTATTATTTGGACATGCAACAGAAATTCTAACAGATATTACGAATTGCATCAATAGGCTAACCCTAGGCCAAATGTCACAACAGGTATTATTTGGACATGCAACAGATATTGTAACAGTTATTACGGATTGCATCAATAGGCTAACCCTAGGCCAGATATCCTAACAGTTATTACGGATTGCATCAATAGGCTAACCCTAGGCCAGATTTCCTAACAGATATTACGAATTGCATCAATAGGCTAACCATAGGCCGGATTCCCTAAGAGTTATTACGAATTGCATCAATAGGCTAACCCTAGGCCAGATATCCTAACAGTTATTACAGATTGCATCAATAGGCTAACCCTAGGCCAGATTCCCTAACAGTTATTACGGATTGCATCAATAGGCTAACCCTAGGCCAGATGTCACAACAGGTATTATTTGGACATGCAACAGATATTGTAACAGTTATTACGGATTGCATCAATAGGCTAACCCTAGGCCAGATATCCTAACAGTTATTACGGATTGCATCAATAGGCTAACCCTAGGCCAGATTTCCTAACAGATATTACGAATTGCATCAATAGGCTAACCCTAGGCCGGATTCCCTAAGAGTTATTACGAATTGCATCAATAGGCTAACCCTAGGCCAGATATCCTAACAGTTATTACGGATTGCATCAATAGGCTAACCCTAGGCCTGATTCCCTAACAGTTATTACGGATTGCATCAATAGGCTAAGCCTAGGCCAGATGTCACAAGAGGTATTATTTGGACATGCAACAGATATTGTAACAGTTATTACGGATTGCATCAATAGGCTAACCCTAGGCCAGATATCCTAACAGTTATTACGGATTGCATCAATAGGCTAACCCTAGGCCTGATTCCCTAACAGTTATTACGGATTGCATCAATAGGCTAAGCCTAGGCCAGATGTCACAAGAGGTATTATTTGGACATGCAACAGATATTGTAACAGTTATTACGGATTGCATCAATAGGCTAACCCTAGGCCAGATATCCTAACAGTTATTACGGATTGCATCAATAGGCTAACCCTAGGCCAGATTCCCTAACAGTTATTACGGATTGCATCAATAGGCTAACCCTAGGCCAAATGTCACAACAGGTATTATTTGGACATGCAACAGATATTGTAACAGTTATTACGGATTGCATCAATAGGCTAACCCTAGGCCAGATATCATAACAGTTATTACGGATTGCATCAATTGGCTAACCCTAGGCCAGATATCCTAACAGTTATTACGGATTGCATCAATAGGCTAACCCTAGGCCAGATTTCCTAACAGATATTACGAATTGCATCAATAGGCTAACCCTAGGCCGGATTCCCTAAGAGTTATTACGAATTGCATCAATAGGCTAACCCTAGGCCAGATTTCCTAACAGATATTACGAATTGCATCAATAGGCTAACCCTAGGCCGGATTCCCTAAGAGTTATTACGAATTGCATCAATAGGCTAACCCTAGGCCAGATATCCTAACAGTTATTACGGATTGCATCAATAGGCTAACCCTAGGCCAGATGCCCTAACAGTTATTACGGATTGCATCAATAGGCTAACCCTAGGCCACATGTCACAACAGGTATTATTTGGACATGCAACAGAGATCCTAACAAATATTACGAATTGCATCAATAGGCTAACCCTAGGCCAAATGTCACAACAGGTATTATTTGGACATGCAACAGATATTGTAACAGTTATTACGGATTGCATCAATAGGCTAACCCTAGGCCAGATATCCTAACAGTTATTACGGATTGCATCAATAGGCTAACCCTAGGCCAGATTTCCTAACAGATATTACGAATTGCATCAATAGGCTAACCCTAGGCCGGATTCCCTAAGAGTTATTACGAATTGCATCAATAGGCTAACCCTAGGCCAGATATCCTAACAGTTATTACAGATTGCATCAATAGGCTAACCGTAGGCCAGATTCCCTAACAGTTATTACGGATTGCATCAATAGGCTAACCCTAGGCCTGATTCCCTAACAGTTATTACGGATTGCATCAATAGGCTAACCCTAGGCCAGATGTCACAACAGGTATTATTTGGACATGCAACAGATATTGTAACAGTTATTACGGATTGCATCAATAGGCTAACCCTAGGCCAGATATCCTAACAGTTATTACGGATTGCATCAATAGGCTAACCCTAGGCCTGATTCCCTAACAGTTATTACGGATTGCATCAATAGGCTAACCCTAGGCCAGATGTCACAAGAGGTATTATTTGGACATGCAACAGATATTGTAACAGTTATTACGGATTGCATCAATAGGCTAACCCTAGGCCAGATATCCTAACAGTTATTACGGATTGCATCAATAGGCTAACCCTAGGCCAGATTTCCTAACAGATATTACGAATTGCATCAATAGGCTAACCCTAGGCCGGATTCCCTAAGAGTTATTACGAATTGCATCAATAGGCTAACCCTAGGCCAGATATCCTAACAGTTATTACGGATTGCATCAATAGGCTAACCCTAGGCCAGATGCCCTAACAGTTATTACGGATTGCATCAATAGGCTAACCCTAGGCCACATGTCACAACAGGTATTATTTGGACATGCAACAGAGATCTTAACAAATATTACGAATTGCATCAATAGGCTAACCCTAGGCCAAATGTCACAACAGGTATTATTTGGACATGCAACAGATATTGTAACAGTTATTACGGATTGCATCAATAGGCTAACCCTAGGCCAGATATCCTAACAGTTATTACGGATTGCATCAATAGGCTAACCCTAGGCCAGATTTCCTAACAGATATTACGAATTGCATCAATAGGCTAACCCTAGGCCGGATTCCCTAAGAGTTATTACGAATTGCATCAATAGGCTAACCCTAGGCCAGATATCCTAACAGTTATTACAGATTGCATCAATAGGCTAACCCTAGGCCAGATTCCCTAACAGTTATTACGGATTGCATCAATAGGCTAACCCTAGGCCAGATGTCACAACAGGTATTATTTGGACATGCAACAGATATTGTAACAGTTATTACGGATTGCATCAATAGGCTAACCCTAGGCCAGATATCCTAACAGTTATTACGGATTGCATCAATAGGCTAACCCTAGGCCAGACCCCCTAAGAGTTATTATGGATTGCATCAATAGGCTAACCCTAGGCCAGATGCCCTAACAGTTATTACGGATTGCATCAATAGGCTAACCCTAGGCCACATGTCACAACAGGTATTATTTGGACATGCAACAGAAATCCTAACAGATATTATTAATTGCATCAATAGGCTAACCCTAGGCCAAATGTCACAACAGGTATTATTTGGACATGCAACAGATATTGTAACAGTTATTACGGATTGCATCAATAGGCTAACCCTAGGCCAGATATCATAACAGTTATTACGGATTGCATCAATTGGCTAACCCTAGGCCAGATATCCTAACAGTTATTACGGATTGCATCAATAGGCTAACCCTAGGCCAGATGTCACAACAGGTATTATTTGGACATGCAACAGATATTGTAACAGTTTTTACGGATTGCATCAATAGGCTAACCCTAGGCCAGATATCCTAACAGATATTACGAATTGCATCAATAGGCTAACCCTAGGACGGATTCCCTAAGAGTTATTACGAATTGCATCAATAGGCTAACCCTAGGCCAGATATCCTAACAGTTATTACGGATTGCATCAATAGGCTAACCCTAGGCCTGATTCCCTAACAGTTATTACGGATTGCATCAATAGGCTAACCCTAGGCCAGATATCATAACAGTTATTACGGATTGCATCAATTGGCTAACCCTAGGCCAGATATCTTAACAGTTATTACAGATTGCATCAATAGGCTAACCCTAGGCCAGATTCCCTAACAGTTATTACGGATTGCATCAATAGGCTAACCCTAGGCCAGACCCCCTAAGAGTTATTATGGATTGCATCAATAGGCTAACCCTAGGCCAGATGCCCTAACAGTTATTACGGATTGCATCAATAGGCTAACCCTAGGCCACATGTCACAACAGGTATTATTTGGACATGCAACAGAAATCCTAACAGATATTACGAATTGCATCAATAGGCTAACCCTAGGCCAAATGTCACAACAGGTATTATTTGGACATGCAACAGACATTGTAACAGTTATTACGGATTGCATCAATAGGCTAACCCTATGCCAGATATCATAACAGTTATTACGGATTGCATCAATTGGCTAACCCTAGGCCAGATATCCTAACAGTTATTACAGATTGCATCAATAGGCTAACCCTAGGCCAGATTCCCTAACAGTTATTACGGATTGCATCAATAGGCTAACCGTAGGCCAGACCCCCTAAGAGTTATTATGGATTGCATCAATAGGCTAACCCTAGGCCAGATTCCCTAACAGTTATTACGGATTGCATCAATAGGCTAACCCTAGGCCAGATGTCACAAGAGGTATTATTTGGACATGCAACAGATATTGTAACAGTTATTACGGATTGCATCAATAGGCTAACCCTAGGCCAGATATCCTAACAGTTATTACGGATTGCATCAATAGGCTAACCCTAGGCCAGATTTCCTAACAGATATTACGAATTGCATCAATAGGCTAACCCTAGGCCGGATTCCCTAAGAGTTATTACGAATTGCATCAATAGGCTAACCCTAGGCCAGATATCCTAACAGTTATTACAGATTGCATCAATAGGCTAACCCTAGGCCAGATTCCCTAACAGTTATTACGGATTGCATCAATAGGCTAACCCTAGGCCAGATGTCACAACAGGTATTATTTGGACATGCAACAGATATTGTAACAGTTATTACGGATTGCATCAATAGGCTAACCCTAGGCCAGATATCCTAACAGTTATTACGGATTGCATCAATAGGCTAACCCTAGGCCTGATTCCCTAACAGTTATTACGGATTGCATCAATAGGCTAACCCTAGGCCAGATGTCACAACAGGTATTATTTGGACATGCAACAGATATTGTAACAGTTATTACGGATTGCATCAATAGGCTAACCCTAGGCCAGATATCCTAACAGTTATTACGGATTGCATCAATAGGCTAACCCTAGGCCTGATTCCCTAACAGTTATTACGGATTGCATCAATAGGCTAACCCTAGGCCAGATGTCACAAGAGGTATTATTTGGACATGCAACAGATATTGTAACAGTTATTACGGATTGCATCAATAGGCTAACCCTAGGCCAGATATCCTAACAGTTATTATGGATTGCATCAATAGGCTAACCCTAGGCCAGATTTCCTAACAGATATTACGAATTGCATCAATAGGCTAACCCTAGGCCGGATTCCTTAAGAGTTATTACGAATTGCATCAATAGGCTAACCCTAGGCCAGATATCCTAACAGTTATTACGGATTGCATCAATAGGCTAACCCTAGGCCAGATGCCCTAACAGTTATTACGGATTGCATCAATAGGCTAACCCTAGGCCACATGTCACAACAGGTATTATTTGGACATGCAACAGAAATCCTAACAGATATTACGAATTGCATCAATAGGCTAACCCTAGGCCAAATGTCACAACAGGTATTATTTGGACATGCAACAGATATTGTAACAGTTATTACGGATTGCATCAATAGGCTAACCCTAGGCCAGATATCATAACAGTTATTACGGATTGCATCAATTGGCTAACCCTAGGCCAGATATCCTAACAGTTATTACAGATTGCATCAATAGGCTAACCCTAGGCCAGACCCCCTAAGAGTTATTATGGATTGCATCAATAGGCTAACCCTAGGCCAGATTCCCTAACAGTTATTACAGATTGCATCAATAGGCTAACCCTAGGCCAGATGTCACAACAGGTATTATTTGGACATGCAACAGATATTGTAACAGTTATTACGGATTGCATCAATAGGCTAACCCTAGGCCAGATATCCTAACAGTTATTATGGATTGCATCAATAGGCTAACCCTAGGCCAGATTTCCTAACAGATATTACGAATTGCATCAATAGGCTAACCCTAGGCCGGATTCCCTAAGAGTTATTACGAATTGCATCAATAGGCTAACCCTAGGCCAGATATCCTAACAGTTATTACGGATTGCATCAATAGGCTAACCCTAGGCCTGATTCCCTAACAGTTATTACGGATTGCATCAATAGGCTAACCCTAGGCCACATGTCACAACAGGTATTATTTGGACATGCAACAGAAATTCTAACAGATATTACGAATTGCATCAATAGGCTAACCCTAGGCCAAATGTCACAACAGGTATTATTTGGACATGCAACAGATATTGTAACAGTTATTACGGATTGCATCAATAGGCTAACCCTAGGCCAGATATCCTAACAGTTATTACGGATTGCATCAATAGGCTAACCCTAGGCCAGATTTCCTAACAGATATTACGAATTGCATCAATAGGCTAACCCTAGGCCGGATTCCCTAAGAGTTATTACGAATTGCATCAATAGGCTAACCCTAGGCCAGATATCCTAACAGTTATTACGGATTGCATCAATAGGCTAACCCTAGGCCTGATTCCCTAACAGTTATTACGGATTGCATCAATAGGCTAAGCCTAGGCCAGATGTCACAAGAGGTATTATTTGGACATGCAACAGATATTGTAACAGTTATTACGGATTGCATCAATAGGCTAACCCTAGGCCAGATATCCTAACAGTTATTACGGATTGCATCAATAGGCTAACCCTAGGCCTGATTCCCTAACAGTTATTACGGATTGCATCAATAGGCTAAGCCTAGGCCAGATGTCACAAGAGGTATTATTTGGACATGCAACAGATATTGTAACAGTTATTACGGATTGCATCAATAGGCTAACCCTAGGCCAGATATCCTAACAGTTATTACGGATTGCATCAATAGGCTAACCCTAGGCCAGATTCCCTAACAGTTATTACGGATTGCATCAATAGGCTAACCCTAGGCCAAATGTCACAACAGGTATTATTTGGACATGCAACAGATATTGTAACAGTTATTACGGATTGCATCAATAGGCTAACCCTAGGCCAGATATCATAACAGTTATTACGGATTGCATCAATTGGCTAACCCTAGGCCAGATATCCTAACAGTTATTACGGATTGCATCAATAGGCTAACCCTAGGCCAGATTTCCTAACAGATATTACGAATTGCATCAATAGGCTAACCCTAGGCCGGATTCCCTAAGAGTTATTACGAATTGCATCAATAGGCTAACCCTAGGCCAGATTTCCTAACAGATATTACGAATTGCATCAATAGGCTAACCCTAGGCCGGATTCCCTAAGAGTTATTACGAATTGCATCAATAGGCTAACCCTAGGCCAGATATCCTAACAGTTATTACGGATTGCATCAATAGGCTAACCCTAGGCCAGATGCCCTAACAGTTATTACGGATTGCATCAATAGGCTAACCCTAGGCCACATGTCACAACAGGTATTATTTGGACATGCAACAGAGATCCTAACAAATATTACGAATTGCATCAATAGGCTAACCCTAGGCCAAATGTCACAACAGGTATTATTTGGACATGCAACAGATATTGTAACAGTTATTACGGATTGCATCAATAGGCTAACCCTAGGCCAGATATCCTAACAGTTATTACGGATTGCATCAATAGGCTAACCCTAGGCCAGATTTCCTAACAGATATTACGAATTGCATCAATAGGCTAACCCTAGGCCGGATTCCCTAAGAGTTATTACGAATTGCATCAATAGGCTAACCCTAGGCCAGATATCCTAACAGTTATTACAGATTGCATCAATAGGCTAACCGTAGGCCAGATTCCCTAACAGTTATTACGGATTGCATCAATAGGCTAACCCTAGGCCTGATTCCCTAACAGTTATTACGGATTGCATCAATAGGCTAACCCTAGGCCAGATGTCACAACAGGTATTATTTGGACATGCAACAGATATTGTAACAGTTATTACGGATTGCATCAATAGGCTAACCCTAGGCCAGATATCCTAACAGTTATTACGGATTGCATCAATAGGCTAACCCTAGGCCTGATTCCCTAACAGTTATTACGGATTGCATCAATAGGCTAACCCTAGGCCAGATGTCACAAGAGGTATTATTTGGACATGCAACAGATATTGTAACAGTTATTACGGATTGCATCAATAGGCTAACCCTAGGCCAGATATCCTAACAGTTATTACGGATTGCATCAATAGGCTAACCCTAGGCCAGATTTCCTAACAGATATTACGAATTGCATCAATAGGCTAACCCTAGGCCGGATTCCCTAAGAGTTATTACGAATTGCATCAATAGGCTAACCCTAGGCCAGATATCCTAACAGTTATTACGGATTGCATCAATAGGCTAACCCTAGGCCAGATGCCCTAACAGTTATTACGGATTGCATCAATAGGCTAACCCTAGGCCACATGTCACAACAGGTATTATTTGGACATGCAACAGAGATCTTAACAAATATTACGAATTGCATCAATAGGCTAACCCTAGGCCAAATGTCACAACAGGTATTATTTGGACATGCAACAGATATTGTAACAGTTATTACGGATTGCATCAATAGGCTAACCCTAGGCCAGATATCCTAACAGTTATTACGGATTGCATCAATAGGCTAACCCTAGGCCAGATTTCCTAACAGATATTACGAATTGCATCAATAGGCTAACCCTAGGCCGGATTCCCTAAGAGTTATTATGAATTGCATCAATAGGCTAACCCTAGGCCAGATATCCTAACAGTTATTACAGATTGCATCAATAGGCTAACCCTAGGCCAGATTCCCTAACAGTTATTACGGATTGCATCAATAGGCTAACCCTAGGCCAGATGTCACAACAGGTATTATTTGGACATGCAACAGATATTGTAACAGTTATTACGGATTGCATCAATAGGCTAACCCTAGGCCAGATATCCTAACAGTTATTACGGATTGCATCAATAGGCTAACCCTAGGCCAGACCCCCTAAGAGTTATTATGGATTGCATCAATAGGCTAACCCTAGGCCAGATGCCCTAACAGTTATTACGGATTGCATCAATAGGCTAACCCTAGGCCACATGTCACAACAGGTATTATTTGGACATGCAACAGAAATCCTAACAGATATTATTAATTGCATCAATAGGCTAACCCTAGGCCAAATGTCACAACAGGTATTATTTGGACATGCAACAGATATTGTAACAGTTATTACGGATTGCATCAATAGGCTAACCCTAGGCCAGATATCATAACAGTTACTACGGATTGCATCAATTGGCTAACCCTAGGCCAGATATCCTAACAGTTATTACGGATTGCATCAATAGGCTAACCCTAGGCCAGATGTCACAACAGGTATTATTTGGACATGCAACAGATATTGTAACAGTTTTTACGGATTGCATCAATAGGCTAACCCTAGGCCAGATATCCTAACAGATATTACGAATTGCATCAATAGGCTAACCCTAGGACGGATTCCCTAAGAGTTATTACGAATTGCATCAATAGGCTAACCCTAGGCCAGATATCCTAACAGTTATTACGGATTGCATCAATAGGCTAACCCTAGGCCTGATTCCCTAACAGTTATTACGGATTGCATCAATAGGCTAAGCCTAGGCCAGATGTCACAAGAGGTATTATTTGGACATGCAACAGATATTGTAACAGTTATTACGGATTGCATCAATAGGCTAACCCTAGGCCAGATATCCTAACAGTTATTACGGATTGCATCAATAGGCTAACCCTAGGCCTGATTCCATAACAGTTATTACGGATTGCATCAATAGGCTAAGCCTAGGCCAGATGTCACAAGAGGTATTATTTGGACATGCAACAGATATTGTAACAGTTATTACGGATTGCATCAATAGGCTAACCCTAGGCCAGATATCCTAACAGTTATTACGGATTGCATCAATAGGCTAACCCTAGGCCAGATTCCCTAACAGTTATTACGGATTGCATCAATAGGCTAACCCTAGGCCAAATGTCACAACAGGTATTATTTGGACATGCAACAGATATTGTAACAGTTATTACGGATTGCATCAATAGGCTAACCCTAGGCCAGATATCATAACAGTTATTACGGATTGCATCAATTGGCTAACCCTAGGCCAGATATCCTAACAGTTATTACGGATTGCATCAATAGGCTAACCCTAGGCCAGATTTCCTAACAGATATTACGAATTGCATCAATAGGCTAACCCTAGGCCGGATTCCCTAAGAGTTATTACGAATTGCATCAATAGGCTAACCCTAGGCCAGATATCCTAACAGTTATTACGGATTGCATCAATAGGCTAACCCTAGGCCAGATGCCCTAACAGTTATTACGGATTGCATCAATAGGCTAACCCTAGGCCACATGTCACAACAGGTATTATTTGGACATGCAACAGAGATCCTAACAAATATTACGAATTGCATCAATAGGCTAACCCTAGGCCAAATGTCACAACAGGTATTATTTGGACATGCAACAGATATTGTAACAGTTATTACGGATTGCATCAATAGGCTAACCCTAGGCCAGATATCCTAACAGTTATTACGGATTGCATCAATAGGCTAACCCTAGGCCAGATTTCCTAACAGATATTACGAATTGCATCAATAGGCTAACCCTAGGCCGGATTCCCTAAGAGTTATTACGAATTGCATCAATAGGCTAACCCTAGGCCAGATATCCTAACAGTTATTACAGATTGCATCAATAGGCTAACCCTAGGCCAGATTCCCTAACAGTTATTACGGATTGCATCAATAGGCTAACCCTAGGCCAGATGTCACAACAGGTATTATTTGGACATGCAACAGATATTGTAACAGTTATTACGGATTGCATCAATAGGCTAACCCTAGGCCAGATATCCTAACAGTTATTACGGATTGCATCAATAGGCTAACCCTAGGCCAGATTCCCTAACAGTTATTACGGATTGCATCAATAGGCTAACCCTAGGCCTGATTCCCTAACAGTTATTACGGATTGCATCAATAGGCTAACCCTAGGCCAGATGTCACAACAGGTATTATTTGGACATGCAACAGATATTGTAACAGTTATTACGGATTGCATCAATAGGCTAACCCTAGGCCAGATATCCTAACAGTTATTACGGATTGCATCAATAGGCTAACCCTAGGCCAGATTTCCTAACAGATATTACGAATTGCATCAATAGGCTAACCCTAGGCCGGATTCCCTAAGAGTTATTACGAATTGCATCAATAGGCTAACCCTAGGCCAGATATCCTAACAGTTATTACGGATTGCATCAATAGGCTAACCCTAGGCCTGATTCCCTAACAGTTATTACGGATTGCATCAATAGGCTAAGCCTAGGCCAGATGTCACAAGAGGTATTATTTGGACATGCAACAGATATTGTAACAGTTATTACGGATTGCATCAATAGGCTAACCCTAGGCCAGATATCCTAACAGTTATTACGGATTGCATCAATAGGCTAACCCTAGGCCAGACCCCCTAAGAGTTATTATGGATTGCATCAATAGGCTAACCCTAGGCCAGATGCCCTAACAGTTATTACGGATTGCATCAATAGGCTAACCCTAGGCCAGATTTCCTAACAGATATTACGAATTGCATCAATAGGCTAACCCTAGGCCGGATTCCCTAAGAGTTATTACGAATTGCATCAATAGGCTAACCCTAGGCCAGATATCCTAACAGTTATTACGGATTGCATCAATAGGCTAACCCTAGGCCTGATTCCCTAACAGTTATTACGGATTGCATCAATAGGCTAACCATAGGCCAGATTCCCTAACAGTTATTACGGATTGCATCAATATGGTAACCCTAGGCCAGATGTCACAAGAGGTATTATTTGGACTTATGCAACAGATATCATAACAGTCATTACGGATTGCATCAATAGGCTAACCCTAGGCCAGATTCCATAACAGTTATTACGGATTGCATGAATATGGCAACCCTAGGCCAGATTCCATAACAGTTATTACGGATTGCATCAATAGGCTAACCCTAGGCCAGATTCCCTAACAGTTATTATGGATTGCATCAATAGGCTAACCTTAGCCCAGGTTATATTTGTACTGATGCGACAGATGTCCTAACAGTTATTACCAATTACATCAATATGGTAACCATAGGCCAGATGTTATAACAGTTATTACAGATTATATCAATATGGTAACCCTAGGCCATATAGATTTCGGCGTTTTGCGTCCCAGTTCCCTAGGCAATGTTACGCATTTCTTAAACAAGGTAACCCTAGGCCAGATTTTAGAATAGGTATTATGTTCAGCCAGAAGTCCTGTATCATATTACAGATAACCTAAACCAGAACACCTACGGATCCAGTGTAGTGAAGGTAGTAAAGCTGTAATCATTAATTGCCAATTCCCTATTCTTGATTGCAGATTACATAATTAGGCTAACCCTAGGCCAGATTTTAGAATAGGCATTATGTACGTACAGAAGTCCTATATCATATTACAGATAACCTAAACCAGAACACCTACGGATCCATTGTAGTGAAGGTAGTAAAGCTGTAATCATTAATTGCCAATTCCCTATTCTTGATTGCAGATTACATAATTAGGCTAACCCTAGGCCAGATTTTAGAATAGGCATTATGTACGTACAGAAGTCCTATATCATATTACAGATAACCTAAACCAGAACACCTACGGATCCATTGTAGTGAAGGTAGTAAAGCTGTAATCATTAATTGCCAATTCCCTATTCTTGATTGCAGATTACATAATTAGGCTAACCCTAGGCCAGATTTTAGAATAGGCATTATGTACATACAGAAGTCCTATATCATATTACAGATAACCTAAACCAGAACACCTACGGATCCATTGTAGTGAAGGTAGTAAAGCTGTAATCATTTATTGCCAATTCCCTATTCTTAATTGCAGATTATATAATTAGGCTAACCCTAGGCCAGATTTTAAAATAGGCTTTATGTACGGACAGAAGTCCTATATCATATTACAGATAACCTAAACCAGAACACCTATGGATCCACTGTAGTGAAGGTAGTGAAGCTGTAACCAGAAAATCCCAATTCCCTATTCTTAATTGCAGAATACATAAGTAGGCTGACCGAGGCCATATAGATTTCGGCGTTTTGCGTCCCAGTTCCCTAGCATTATTACGCATTTGTTAAAGAAGGTAACCCTAGGCCAGATTTTAGAATAGGTATTATGCACGGCCAGAAGTCCTGTATCATATTACAGATAACCTAAACCAGAATACCTATAGATCGAGTGTAGTGAAGGTAGTGAAGCTGTAACTAATAATAAAGATTCAGTTCCTTGTCCTAGGGTGACATCAAGTGGTCAAACGGTGGTACTTCAGCCACTAACCTAGAAAAGTAGGGATTACGGCCGGAATTATAGGTATGGTGGCCTGGACCGTTAGGGAGGCCGTAATATTTAGCTATGGTTAGGGCCAGGGCACTAATTAGGGTTAGGGTTAGGGTTAGGGTTAGGGTTAGGGTTAGGGTTAGGGTTAGGAGCCTGTCCAGAATACCTATTATTTTTTCCGCATTTTGTAAAAAAAATGTATGGGACGGGTTTTTTTCCTGGCCTGTATTAAGTTTTATGGCCTGAATTTAGGAAACCTGGCCTCGTCAATGGGAAAATCCCATACGTTCGAAAAGCCAGGATACCTATAATTCATTAGAAGGACGTAATTCCTATTACGTAGTAACTGTTTTTGTACTGCAGGTGGCAGTATTTATTTTTTAAAAATGTATTACGGATTACCTATGTCTCATTATCTCAGGCCTATCTCAGACATATATATTACGGCTTCTATAATTCAGTAATAAGGTTTGTAGTAGCTTAACATAGGCTAATGTCACAGCCCGTTTTACATGGCCAAAATTGTTTTTTGATCAAGTTTTTAAAGTATATTGTGTTTTTTCTGTCTGTACATCACATATATATGTATGCAGGCATAGCCAGATGTATTTGTGCATTTACTTTTTTGTTTTTAATCTTTATTGTCTATTATCTTTAATCGATGTAGCTAACGTTTTATCATTTAGTTATGCTTAGGGAGGCCGTAATAAATAATATATATTGTGCACTTTATTGCTCAAGCTGCAGTACCTTTGTCTTCACCAACAGAGGGCAGACTGAGCTATTGGTCTCTATGGCATAGGTAGTAAAGCCGGATTATGTATTTATCATGGACTACCACAGTAGTCATTATACTTAGTGTTATAGCTGTCAAAAAAGTGACATCTTAGCATTTAGTTATACATAGGGAGGCCGTAATAAGTAATATATATTCTGCACTTTATTGCTCAAGCTGCAGTACCTTTGTCTTGACCAACAGAGGGCAGACTGAGCTATTGGTCTCTATGGCATAGGTAGTAAAGCCGGATTGTATACTTATCATGGACTACCACAGTAGTCATTATACTTAGTGTTATAGCTGTCAAAAAAGTGACATCTTATCATTTAGTTATACATAGGGAGGCCGTAATAAGTAATATATATTGCGCACTTTATTGCTCAAGCTGCAGTACCTTTGTCTTCACCAACAGAGGGCAGACTGAGCTATTGGTCTCTATGGTATAGGCAGTAAAGCCGGATTATATAGGTATGGTAGTAAGGCCGGATCCTGTATTTATCGTGGACTACCACAGTAGTCATTATACTTAGTGTTATAGCTGTCAAAAAAGTGACAGCTCGTTTTACATGACCAAAAGTGTTTTTTGATCAACTGTTTTAAGTATGTTGTGTTTTTTATGTCTGTACATTACATATGCATGTATGCAGGCATAGCCAGATGTATTTGTGCATTTATTTTTTTGTTTTTAATCTTTATTGTCTATTATCTTTATTCGATGTCGCTAACTTTTTAGCATTTAGTTATACATATGGAGGCCGTAATAAATGATATATATTGCGCACTTTATTGTTCAAGCTGCAGTACCTTTGTCTTCACCAACAGAGGGCAGACTGAGCTATTGGTCTCTATGGTATAGGCAGTAAAGCCGGATTATATAGGTATGGTAGTAAGGCCGGATCCTGTATTTATCGTGGACTACCACAGTAGTCATTATACTTAGTGTTATAGCTGTCAAAAAAGTGACAGCTCGTTTTACATGACCAAAAGTGTTTTTTGATCAACTGTTTTAAGTATGTTGTGTTTTTTATGTCTGTACATTACATATGCATGTATGCAGGCATAGCCAGATGTATTTGTGCATTTATTTTTTTGTTTTTAATCTTTATTGTCTATTATCTTTATTCGATGTCGCTAACTTTTTAGCATTTAGTTATACATATGGAGGCCGTAATAAATGATATATATTGCGCACTTTATTGTTCAAGCTGCAGTACCTATGTCTTCACCAGTGGGGGCAGGATGACCTAATGCTCAGTTTGGGTAGGAAAGCCAGATCATATACGTATCATGGACTACCATACTACAGAGATATATATATATATTACGGACTATATTGCTCAAGCTGCAGTACCTGTGTCTTCACCAACAGAGGGCAGACTTACCTATTGTTCCCTATGACATAGTTAGTACGGCCGGATTATATAATTGTGGCAGTAAAGCCGGATCATATACTTATCATGGACTATCATACAATAAAGATATATATATATTACAGACTTTATTGCTCAAGCTGCAGTACCTATGTCTTCACCAGTGGGGGCAGGCTGACCTAATGCTCATTATGCGTAGGAAAGCCAGATCATATACGTATCATGGACTATCATACTATAGAGATATACATATGTTACGGACTTTATCGCTCAAGCTGCAGTACCTATGTCTTCACCAGTGGGGGCAGGCTGACCTAATGCTCATTATGCGTAGGAAAGCCAGATCATATACGTATCATGGACTATCATACTACAGAGATATATATATATATTACGGACTATATTGCTCAAGCTGCAGTACCTGTGTCTTCACCAACAGAGGGCAGACTTACCTATTGTTCCCTATGACATAGTTAGTAAGGCCGGATTATATAATTGTGGCAGTAAAGCCGGATCATATACTTATCATGGACTATCATACAATAAAGATATATATATATTACAGACTTTATTGCTCAAGCTGCAGTACCTATGTCTTCACCAGTGGGGGCAGGCTGACCTAATGCTCAGTATGGGTAGTAAAGCCAGATCCTATACGTATCATGGACTATCATACTATAGAGATATATATATGTTACGAACTTTATTGCTCAAGCTGCAGTACCTATGTCTTCACCAGTGGGGGCAGGCCGACCTAATGCTCAGTTTGGGTAGGAAAGCCAGATCCTATACGTATCATGGACTATCATACTATAGAGATATATATATATATATTACGGACTATATTGCTCAAGCTGCAGTACCTGTGTCTTCACCAACAGAGGGCAGACTTACCTATTGTTCCCAATGACATAGGTAGTAAAGCCGGATTATATAATTGTGGTAGTAAAGCCGGATCATATACTTATCATGGACTATCATACAATAGAGATATATATATATTACAGACTTTATTGCTCAAGCTGCAGTACCTATGTCTTCACCAGTGGGGGCAGGCTGACCTAATGCTCAGTATGGGTAGTAAAGCCAGATCCTATACGTATCATGGACTATCATACTATAGAGATATATATATGTTATGGACTTTATCGCTCAAGCTGCAGTACCTATGTCTTCACCAGTGGGGGCAGGCTGATCTAATGCTCAGTATGGGTAGTAAAGCCAGATCCTATACGTATCATGGACTATCATACTATAGAGATATATATATGTTACAGACTTTATCGCTCAAGCTGCAGTACCTATGTCTTCACCAGTGGGGGCAGGCTGACCTAATGCTCAGTATGGGTAGTAAAGCCAGATCCTATACGTATCATGGACTATCATACTATAGAGATATACATATGTTACGGACTTTATCGCTCAAGCTGCAGTACCTATGTCTTCACCAGTGGGGGCAGGCTGACCTAATGCTCAGTATTGGTAGTAAAGCCAGATCCTATACGTATCGTGGACTATCATACTATAGAGATACATATATATTACGGACTTTATTGCTCAAGCTGCAGTACCTGTGTCTTCACCAACAGAGGGCAGACTTACCTATTGTTCCTTATGACATAGCTAGTAAGGCCGGATTATATACTTATGGTAGTAAAGCTGGATCATATACTTATCATGGACTACCACAGTAGGAATTATACTTAGTGTTTGACCTGTCAAAAAAGTGACAGCTCGTTTTGCATGACCAAAAGTGTTTTTTGATCAACTGTTTTAAGTATGTTGTGTTTTTTATGTCTATACATTACATATGTATGTATGCAGGCATAGCCATTTATATTTCTCCATGTATTTTTTTGTTTTTAATCTTTATTGTCTATTATCTTTAATCGATGTCGCTAACTTTTTAGCATTTAGTTATACTTAAGGAGGCCGTAATGAATGATATATATTGTGCACTTTATTGCTCAAGCTGCAGTACCTATGTCTTCACCAGTGGGGGCAGGCTGACCTAATGCTAAGTATGGGTAGTAAAGCCAGATCCTATACGTATCGTGGACTATCATACTATAGAGATATATATATATTACGGACTTTATTGCTCAAGCTGCAGTACCTACGTCTTCACCAGTGGGGGCAGGCTAGTAAAGCCAGATTCTATACGTATCATGGACTATCATACTATAGAGATACATATATATTACGGACTTTATTGCTCAAGCTGCAGTACCTATGTCTTCACCAGTGGGGGCAGGCTGATCTAATGCTCAGTATGTGTAGTAAAGCCAGATCCTATACGTATCGTGGACTATCATACTATAGATATATATATTATGGACTTTATCGCTCAAGCTGCAGTACCTATGTCTTCACCAGTGGGGGCAGGCTGACCTAATGCTCAGTATGGGTAGTAAAGCCAGATCCTATACGTATCATGGACTATCATACGATAGAGATATATATATGTTCCGGACTTTATCGCTCAAGCTGCAGTACCTGTCTTCACCAGTGGGGGCACGCTAGTAAAGCCAGATCCTATACGTATCATGGACTATCATACTATAGAGATACATATATATTACGGACTTTATTGCTCAAGCTGCAGTACCTATGTCTTCACCAGTGGGGGCAGGCTGACCTAATGCTCAGTATGGGTAGTAAAGCCAGATCCTATACGTATCATGGACTATCATACTATAGAGATATATATATGTTCCGGACTTTATCGCTCAAGCTGCAGTACCTGTCTTCACCAGTGGGGGCAGGCTAGTAAAGCCATATCCTATACGTATCGTGGACTATCATACTATAGAGATATATATATATTACGGACTTTATTGCTCAAGCTGCAGTACCTGTGTTTTCACCAATAGGGGCAGGCTGGGCAGGGGCACATCTCATAGATATTACGTACTGTCTCATTATGGACTCTAAAGCCGCATCCCCTATATAGGCATTACGGACTACCTCATTCTAGGTTCACAGGCCTGATGGCTGACTAGGCCTCAAACAAACATGAGGGGGCATCACAGCAGAGCCCTACGAGCTAGGGCTCTGAAATTCGGCGTGCTCATACTAGATATAAGTATGAATTAACTTGCCAAGTTTCAAGAATGCAGCACATACAGAACAAGTTTGGGGGCCATGTAGGTTTACATTTTAATTATCTTTTAAACGCTAAAGTGGCGGGTAACCTGAGGGGGTCCTGCAGCTGAAACGTGCGCGCTAGGGGCTTGAAATTTCACACAGATAAACTAGTTGCAGGTATGAATAAGTGTGCCAAGTTTCATTAGCGCAGCGCTTACCACTGAGCTGCAGTGGGCTTTAGAGTTTGCCAAGTTAGGCAATGTTAAGTCAATGGAGACATTAAAAACTAGGCCTCAAACGAAGCTGACCGGCCGCTACGGCCGAACCGTACGAGGTAGGGCTCTGAAATTCGGCGTGCTCATACTAGATATAAGTATGAATTAACTTGCCAAGTTTCAAAAATGCAGCTCGTACAGAACACGTTTGGGGGCCATGTAGGTTTACATTTTAAATCCCTTTTAAGCGCTAAAGTGGCGGGTAACCTGAGGGGGTCCTGCAGCTGAACCGTGTGGGCTAGGGGCTTGAAATTTCACACAGATAAACTACTTACTGGTATGAATAAGTGTGCCAAGTTTCATTAGCGCAGCCCTTACCACTGAGCCGCAGTGGACCTTTAAATTTGCTAACATAGGCAATGTTAAGTCAATGGAGACATTAAAAACTAGGCCTCAAACGAAGCTGACCGGCCGCTACGGCCGAACCGTACGAGCTAGGGCTCTGAAATTCGGCGTGCTCATACTCGATATAAGTATGAATTGACGTGCCAAGTTTCAAGAAAGCAGCACATACATAACACGTTTGGGGGCCTTGTAGGTTTACATTTAAATCCCTTTTAGGCGCTCAAGCCGCATCCCCTATATAGGCATTACGGACTACCTCATTCTAGGTTCACAGGCCTGAGGGCTGACTAGGCCTCAAACACACATGAGGGGGCGTCGCGGCAGAGCCCTACGAGCTAGGGGTCTGAAATTCGGCACGCGTGAACTGGACGTGTGTCCGGACGAGCGTGCTGAGTTTCAAGAGTGCAGCTGTTAAACAACACGTTTGAATCGACCCTCAGATTCAGCGAGGTCGGCAATGTTAAGTGAATGGAGGCACCGCGCATGTCATTTGACGTGTAGGAGAGGCCTAGGAAGACGATTCAAAGTGTTCCTGAAACTACACAGTCTGCTCTTTAAATCACCCAATACATGTCCATTAAAATTATGCCTTCTTAATTAGATTCTAACAGGTTTTAAATCTGAGAGGCTGCATCTCTTCGACTAGGCCTCAAACTACCTTCAGGGGGTGTCACGGCACGGCCGTAGGAGCTAGGGGTCTGAAATTTGGCAGGCGTAAACTAGATATGTCTCTGGACAAGTGTGCCAAGTTTCATGACTGAAGATATGACAGAACTGTTTTTATTGGCCCTCAAAGTCAGTGAGGTCGCCAATGTTAAGTGAATGGAGGCACCCCACCTGTCATTTGACAGGCCATAACTCCATGTAGGACTGGCCTAGGAAGATGGTTCAAAGTGTTCCTGAAACTAGACCGTCTGCTCTGTAAATCACCCATAACATGTCTGTGACGATTATGCTTCTTTAATTGATTAATTTAGCTTTCAAATCGGAGGAGCATATTTTGACTGCGATTTCCTCTGTCTGGCCAAAAAATGCCTGTGTGTGCCTAGACCCGCAACCCCATACTGAAAGCTTGCTGCAGCCGAGAGGGGCCTCTCTTGGAAATCAGCTCATAACTGCAGTTCCCTTTGAGCTAGAGGACTGAAATTTGGGACAATGATAGGGGAGGGTGGTCTTCACCAGTGACCCAAATTTGGGGGGTCTATGCCACACGGGATGGTTTTTATTAACCCTTTAGTGTCTGGTGGTCTCACGGCCGGCCCGTGTGAGCTAGAAGTCTGAAATTTGGCACGGTGGAGCAAGGCAAATTGGGAAATCACGTACTGAACTTTCACGAGCGCAGCCCTCACCAAAGGCCCGCAAATCACACGAAGGCACCTGCACCCTCAGCCGTGTGATAGAGACGGCTGGATTTTCTCCTGCATACACTAGGGACATGGACAAACACACCTGTAAAGTTTCATGCATGTACACCTCATAGAAGAGTTTTTATTGGCCCTCAAAGTCAGTGAGGTCGCCAATGTTAAGTGAATGGAGGCACCCCACCTGTCATTTGACAGGCCATAACTCTGTGTAGCAGTGACCTAGGAAGACCGTTCAAAGTCTTCCTGAAACTAGACAGTATGCTCTTTAAATCAACCAATACATGTCTGTTACGATTATGCCTCCTTAATTTGATTACAGCCTGTCTTTTTATGGTGAGCGGCCGCATTTCTTCCGAATAGGCCTCAAACTGACCTAGGGGGGGGGTCACGGCCCATCCATACGAGCCAGCGGTCTGAAATTCGGCACGCGCGTACTACGTATTTGTATGAATCGAAGTCCCGAGTTTCGTGCGCGCAGCTCTTACAGAACATGTCTGGTGGACCTGTGAACTTACGTTTTAATAGGCCTTTAAGGGGAAAAGGGGCAAGGTCACTTGAGGGGGTCTTTTGGCTGAACCCTGTGACCTAGGGGGCTGAAATTTGGTGAGGAGATGCGCGACACATACCCAGTGAAGTGTTTACAGTATCATAGGTGCAGACCTGACAGAAGTAAAGTTATTCACTTCCAAAGAAAAAAGTGATTTCAGGCATAGGGATTACAGATACGGTAACTGGGAATATTAACGGTCACTGAGAGTGGCAGTTGGCGGTTGCCTAGGCAACGGCACGTCCCTCAGCGCAAATCGATACAAAAAAGTTACACTCTGTGGAGAGAGGGTGTGGCGCTGCAAGTAATATGCTGCCTTAGTGTAGGCTTGACAGAAACAGCCTGGTAAACTTTAAAACGTCACAAGTCCACAGAGGAGAAAGCTAAGTGGACGATTCAAAATTCATGTCAAAGCACACATGCCCCACATTAAAATCAAATATTGTTTTACTTTCAAAATATAATTATTTTAAGCATAGGGATTTCGGATTCCCTTAGTCTGAATATCATTGGTCACTGAGATCAGCAGGTCACCGTTGTCAAGGCAACACAGATAAACTAGATGGACGAATAAATCAGTGTGCCGATACCTGTGTCTTCACCAATAGGGGCAGGCTGGGCAGAGGCACATCTCATAGATAGGTATTACGGACTGTCTCATTATGGACTCTAAAGCCGCATCCCCTATATAGGCATTACGGACTACCTCATTCTAGGTTCACAGGCCTGATGGCTGACTAGGCCTCAAACAAACATGAGGGGGCGTCACAGCAGAGCCCTACGAGCTAGGGCTCTGAAATTCGGCGTGCACATACTAGATATGAGTATCAATTAACCTGCCATGTTTCAAGAATGCAGCAGTCACAGAACATGTGTGGGGGCCATGTAGGTTTACATTTTAAATCCCTTTTAAGCGCTAAAGTGGCAGGTAACCTGAGGGGGTCCGGCAGCTGAACCGTGTGAGCTAGGGGCTTGAAATTTCACACAGATAAACTAGTTACAGGTATGAATAAGTGTGCCAAGTTTCATTAGCGCAGCTCTTACCACTCAGCCGCAGTGGGCTTTAGAGTTTGCTAACTTAGGCAATATATGCCAATGGGAAGAAATCAGACTAGGCCTCAAACGAAGCTGACCGGCCGCTACGGCCGAACCGTACGAGCTAGGGCTCTGAAATTCGGCGTGCTCATACTAGATATAAGTATGAATTGACGTGCCAAGTTTCAAGAAAGCAGCACATACAGAACAAGTTTGGGGGGCCATGTAGTTTTACATTTCAATTAGCTTTTAAGCGCTAATGTGGCGGGTAACCTGAGGGGGTCCTGCAGCTGAACCGTGTGGGCTAGGGGCTTGAGATTTCACACAGATAAACTAGTTGCATGTATGAATAAGTGTGCCAAGTTTCATTAGCACAGCTCTTACCACTCAGCCGCAGTGGGCTTTAGAGTTTGCCAAGTTAGGCAATGCAAGCGAATGGAGACATTAAAAACTAGGCCTCAAACGAAGCTGACCGGCCGCTACGGCCGAACCGTACGAGCTAGGGCTCTGAAATTCGGCCTGCTCATACTAGATACAAGTATGAATTGACGTGCCAAGTTTCAAGAAAGCAGCACATACAGGACAAGTTTACGGGCCATGTAGGTATACATTTTAAATCGCTTTTAAGCGCTAAAGTGGCGGGTAACCTGAGGGGGTCCTGCAGCTGAACCGTGTGGGCTAGGGGCTTGAAATTTCACACAGATAAACTACTTACTGGTATGAATAAGTGTGCCAAGTTTCATTAGCGCAGCCCTTACCACTGAGCCGCAGTGGACCTTTAAATTTGCTAACATAGGCAATGTTAAGTCAATGGAGACATTAAAAACTAGGCCTCAAACGAAGCTGACCGGCCGCTACGGCCGAACCGTACGAGCTAGGGCTCTGAAATTCGGCCTGCTCATACTAGATACAAGTATGAATTGACGTGCCAAGTTTCAAGAAAGCAGCACATACAGGACAAGTTTACGGGCCATGTAGGTATACATTTTAAATCGCTTTTAAGCGCTAAAGTGGCGGGTAACCTGAGGGGGTCCTGCAGCTGAACCGTGTGGGCTAGGGGCTTGAAATTTCACAGAGATAAACTAGTTGCAGGTATGAATAAGTGTGCCAAGTTTCATTAGCGCAGCCCTTACCACTCAGCCGCAGTGGGCTTTAGAGTTTGCTAACTTAGGCGACATATGCCAATGCGAAGACATGAGACTAGGCCTCAAACGAAGCTGACCGGCCGCTACGGCCGAACCGTACGAGCTAGGGCTCTGAAATTCGGCGTGCTCATACTCGATATAAGTATGAATTGACGTGCCAAGTTTCAAGAAAGCAGCACATACATAACACGTTTGGGGGCCTTGTAGGTTTACATTTAAATCCCTTTTAGGCGCTCAAGCCGCATCCCCTATATAGGCATTACGGACTACCTCATTCTAGGTTCACAGGCCTGAGGGCTGACTAGGCCTCAAACACACATGAGGGGGCGTCGCGGCAGAGCCCTACGAGCTAGGGGTCTGAAATTCGGCACGCGTGAACTGGACGTGTGTCCGGACGAGCGTGCTGAGTTTCAAGAGTGCAGCTGTTAAACAACACGTTTGAATCGACCCTCAGATTCAGCGAGGTCGGCAATGTTAAGTGAATGGAGGCACCGCGCATGTCATTTGACGTGTAGGAGAGGCCTAGGAAGACGATTCAAAGTGTTCCTGAAACTACACAGTCTGCTCTTTAAATCACCCAATACATGTCCATTAAAATTATGCCTTCTTAATTATATTCTAATAGGTTTTAAATCTGAGAGGCTGCATCTCTTCGACTAGGCCTCAAACTACCTTCAGGGGGCGCCACGGCGCAGCCGTATGAGCTAGGGGTCTGAAATTTGGCAGGCGTAAACTAGATATGTCTCTGGACAAGTGTGCCAAGTTTCATGACTGAAGATATGACAGAACTGTTTTTATTGGCCCTCAAAGTCAGTGAGGTCGCCAATGTTAAGTGAATGGAGGCACCCCACCTGTCATTTGACAGGCCCTAACTCCATGTAGGAGTGGCCTAGGAAGATGGCTCAAAGTGTTCCTGAAACTAGACCGTCTGCTCTGTAAATCACCCATAACATGTCTGTGTCGATTATGCTTCTTTAATTGATTAATTTAGCTTTCAATTCGGAGGAGCATATTTTGACTGCGATTTCCTCTGTCTGGCCAAAAAATGCCTGTGTGTGCCTAGACCCACAACCCCATACTGAAAGCTTGCTGCAGCTGAGAGGGGCCTCTCTTGGAAATCAGCTCATAACTGCAGTTCCCTTTGAGCTAGAGGACTGAAATTTGGGACAATGATAGGGGAGGATGGTCTGCACCAGTGACCCAAATTTGGGGGGTCTATGCCACACGGGATGGTTTTTATTAACCCTTTAGTGTCTGGTGGTCTCACGGCCGGCCCGTGTGAGCTAGAAGTCTGAAATTTGGCACACTGGAGCAAGGCAAATTGGGAAATCACGTACTGAACTTTTACGAGTGCAGCCCTCACCAAAGGCCCGCAAATCACACGAAGGCACCTGCACCCTCAGCCGTGTGATAGAGACGGCTGGATTTTCTCCTGCATACACTAGGGACATGGACAAACACACCTGTAAAGTTTCATGCATGTACACCTCATAGAAGAGTTTTTATTGGCCCTCAAAGTCAGTGAGGTCGCCAATGTTAAGTGAATGGAGGCACCCCACCTGTCATTTGACAGGCCATAACTCTGTGTAGCAGTGACCTAGGAAGACCGTTCAAAGTCTTCCTGAAACTAGACAGTATGCTCTTTAAATCAACCGATACATGTCTGTTACGATTATGCCTCCTTAATTTGATTACAGCCTGTCTTTTTATGGTGAGCGGCCGCATTTCTTCCGAATAGGCCTCAAACTGACCTAGGGGGGGGGTCACGGCCCATCCATACGAGCCAGCGGTCTGAAATTCGGCACGCGCGTACTACGTATTTGTATGAATCGAAGTCCCGAGTTTCGTGCGCGCAGCTCTTACAGAACATGTCTGGTGGACCTGTGAACTTACGTTTTAATAGGCCTTTAAGGGGAAAAGGGGCAAGGTCACTTGAGGGGGTCTTTTGGCTGAACCCTGTGACCTAGGGGGCTGAAATTTGGTGAGGAGATGCGCGACACATACCCAGTGAAGTGTTTACAGTATCATAGGTGCAGACCTGACAGAAGTAAAGTTATTCACTTCCAAAGAAAAAAGTGATTTCAGGCATAGGGATTACAGATACGGTAACTGGGAATATTAACGGTCACTGAGAGTGGCAGTTGGCGGTTGCCTAGGCAACGGCACGTCCCTCAGCGCAAATCGATACAAAAAAGTTACACTCTGTGGAGAGAGGGTGTGGCGCTGCAAGTAATATGCTGCCTTAGTGTAGGCTTGACAGAAACAGCCTGGTAAACTTTAAAACGTCACAAGTCCACAGAGGAGAAAGCTAAGTGGACGATTCAAAATTCATGTCAAAGCACACATGCCCCACATTAAAATCAAATATTGTTTTACTTTCAAAATATAATTATTTTAAGCATAGGGATTTCGGATTCCCTTAGTCTGAATATCATTGGTCACTGAGATCAGCAGGTCACCGTTGTCAAGGCAACACAGATAAACTAGATGGACGAATAAATCAGTGTGCCGATACCTGTGTCTTCACCAATAGGGGCAGGCTGGGCAGAGGCACATCTCATAGATAGGTATTACGGACTGTCTCATTATGGACTCTAAAGCCGCATCCCCTATATAGGCATTACGGACTACCTCATTCTAGGTTCACAGGCCTGATGGCTGACTAGGCCTCAAACAAACATGAGGGGGCGTCACAGCAGAGCCCTACGAGCTAGGGCTCTGAAATTCGGCGTGCACATACTAGATATGAGTATCAATTAACCTGCCATGTTTCAAGAATGCAGCAGTCACAGAACATGTGTGGGGGCCATGTAGGTTTACATTTTAAATCCCTTTTAAGCGCTAAAGTGGCAGGTAACCTGAGGGGGTCCGGCAGCTGAACCGTGTGAGCTAGGGGCTTGAAATTTCACACAGATAAACTAGTTACAGGTATGAATAAGTGTGCCAAGTTTCATTAGCGCAGCTCTTACCACTCAGCCGCAGTGGGCTTTAGAGTTTGCTAACTTAGGCAATATATGCCAATGGGAAGAAATCAGACTAGGCCTCAAACGAAGCTGACCGGCCGCTACGGCCGAACCGTACGAGCTAGGGCTCTGAAATTCGGCGTGCTCATACTAGATATAAGTATGAATTGACGTGCCAAGTTTCAAGAAAGTAGCACATACAGAACAAGTTTGGGGGGCCATGTAGTTTTACATTTCAATTAGCTTTTAAGCGCTAATGTGGCGGGTAACCTGAGGGGGTCCTGCAGCTGAACCGTGTGGGCTAGGGGCTTGAGATTTCACACAGATAAACTAGTTGCATGTATGAATAAGTGTGCCAAGTTTCATTAGCACAGCTCTTACCACTCAGCCGCAGTGGGCTTTAGAGTTTGCCAAGTTAGGCAATGCAAGCGAATGGAGACATTAAAAACTAGGCCTCAAACGAAGCTGACCGGCCGCTACGGCCGAACCGTACGAGCTAGGGCTCTGAAATTCGGCGTGCTCATACTAGATACAAGTATGAATTGACGTGCCAAGTTTCAAGAAAGCAGCACATACAGGACAAGTTTGCGGGCCATGTAGGTATACATTTTAAATCGCTTTTAAGCGCTAAAGTGGCGGGTAACCTGAGGGGGTCCTGCAGCTGAACCGTGTGGGCTAGGGGCTTGAAATTTCACACAGATAAACTACTTACTGGTATGAATAAGTGTGCCAAGTTTCATTAGCGCAGCCCTTACCACTGAGCCGCAGTGGACCTTTAAATTTGCTAACATAGGCAATGTTAAGTCAATGGAGACATTAAAAACTAGGCCTCAAACGAAGCTGACCGGCCGCTACGGCCGAACCGTACGAGCTAGGGCTCTGAAATTCGGCGTGCTCATACTCGATATAAGTATAAATTGACGTGCCAAGTTTCAAGAAAGCAGCACATACATAACACGTTTGGGGGCCATGTAGGTTTACATTTAAATCCCTTTTAGGCGCTCAAGCCGCATCCCCTATATAGGCATTACGGACTACCTCATTCTAGGTTCACAGGCCTGATGGCTGACTAGGCCTCAAACACACATGAGGGGGCGTCGCGGCAGAGCTCTACGAGCTAGGGGTCTGAAATTCGGCACGCGTGAACTGGACGTGTGTCCGGACGAGCGTGCTGAGTTTCAAGAGTGCAGCTGTTACACAACACGTTTGAATCGACCCTCAGATTCAGCGAGGTCGGCAATGTTAAGTGAATGGAGGCACCGCGTATGTCATTTGAAGTGTAGGAGTGGCCTAGGAAGACGATTCAAAATGTTCCTGAAACTACACAGTCTGCTCTTTAAATCACCCAATACATGTCCATTAAAATTATGCCTTCTTAATTAGATTCTAACAGGTTTTAAATCTGAGAGGCTGCATCTCTTCGACTAGGCCTCAAACTACCTTCAGGGGGCGCCACGGCGCAGCCGTATGAGCTAGGGGTCTGAAATTTGGCAGGCGTAAACTAGATATGTCTCTGGACAAGTGTGCCAAGTTTCATGACTGAAGATATGACAGAACTGTTTTTATTGGCCCTCAAAGTCAGTGAGGTCGCCAATGTTAAGTGAATGGAGGCACCCCACCTGTCATTTGACAGGCCATAACTCCATGTAGGACTGGCCTAGGAAGATGGTTCAAAGTGTTCCTGAAACTAGACCGTCTGCTCTGTAAATCACCCATAACATGTCTGTGACGATTATGCTTCTTTAATTGATTAATTTAGCTTTCAAATCGGAGGAGCATATTTTGACTGCGATTTCCTCTGTCTGGCCAAAAAATGCCTGTGTGTGCCTAGACCCGCAACCCCATACTGAAAGCTTGCTGCAGCCGAGAGGGGCCTCTCTTGGAAATCAGCTCATAACTGCAGTTCCCTTTGAGCTAGAGGACTGAAATTTGGGACAATGATAGGGGAGGGTGGTCTTCACCAGTGACCCAAATTTGGGGGGTCTATGCCACACGGGATGGTTTTTATTAACCCTTTAGTGTCTGGTGGTCTCACGGCCGGCCCGTGTGAGCTAGAAGTCTGAAATTTGGCACGGTGGAGCAAGGCAAATTGGGAAATCACGTACTGAACTTTCACGAGCGCAGCCCTCACCAAAGGCCCGCAAATCACACGAAGGCACCTGCACCCTCAGCCGTGTGATAGAGACGGCTGGATTTTCTCCTGCATACACTAGGGACATGGACAAACACACCTGTAAAGTTTCATGCATGTACACCTCATAGAAGAGTTTTTATTGGCCCTCAAAGTCAGTGAGGTCGCCAATGTTAAGTGAATGGAGGCACCCCACCTGTCATTTGACAGGCCATAACTCTGTATAGCAGTGACCTAGGAAGACCGTTCAAAGTCTTCCTGAAACTAGACAGTATGCTCTTTAAATCAACCAATACATGTCTGTTACGATTATGCCTCCTTAATTTGATTACAGCCTGTCTTTTTATGGTGAGCGGCCGCATTTCTTCCGAATAGGCCTCAAACTGACCTAGAGGGGGGGTCACGGCCCACCCATACGAGCCAGCGGTCTGAAATTCGGCACGCACGTACTACGTATTTGTATGAATCGAAGTCCCGAGTTTCGTGAGCGCAGCTCTTAGAGAACATGTCTGCTGGACCTGTGAACTTACGTTTTAATAGGCCTTTAAGGGGAAAAGGGGCAAGGTCACTTGAGGGGGTCTTTTGGCTGAACCCTGTGACCTAGGGGGCTGAAATTTGGTGAGGAGATGCGCGACACATACCCAGTGAAGTGTTTACAGTATCATAGGTGCAGACCTGACAGAAGTAAAGTTATTCACTTCCAAAGAAAAAAGTGATTTCAGGCATAGGGATTACGGATACGGTAACTGGGAATATTAACGGTCACTGAGAGTGGCAGCTGGCGGTTGCCTAGGCAACGGCACGTCTCTCAGCGCAAATCGATACAAAAAAGTAACACTCTGTGGAGAGAGGGTGTGGCGCTGCAAGTAATATGCTGCCTTAGTGTAGGCTTGACAGAAACAGCCTGGTAAACTTTAAAACGTCACAAGTCCACAGAGGAGAAAGCTAAGTGGACGATTCAAAAATTCATGTCAAAGCACACATGCTCCACATTACAATCAAATATTGTTTTACTTTCAAAATATAATTATTTTAAGCATAGGGATTTCGGATTCCCTTAGTCTGAATGTCATTGGTCACTGAGATCAGCAGGTCACCGTTGTCTAGGCAACACAGATAAACTAGATGGATGAATAAATCAGTGTGCCGATACCTGTGTCTTCACCAATAGGGGCAGGCTGGGCAGGGGCACATCTCATAGATAGGTATTACGGACTGTCTCATTATGGACTCTTAAGCCGCAGCCCCTATATAGGCATTACGGACTACCTCATTCTAGGTTCACAGGCCTGATGGCTGACTAGGCCTCAAACAAACATGAGGGGGCGTCACAGCAGAGCCCTACGAGCTAGGGGTCTGAGATTCGGCACGCATAAACTGGACGTATGTCCGGACAAGTTTGCCAAGTTTCAAGAATGCAGCAGTTACAGAACATGTGTGGGGGCCATGTAGGTTTACATTTTAAATCACTTTTAAGTGCTAAAGTGGCAGGTAACCTGAGGGGGTCCGGCAGCTGAACCGTGTGAGCTAGGGGCTTGAAATTTCACACAGATAAACTAGTGTCATGTATGAATAAGTGTGCCAAGTTTCATTAGCGCAGCCCTTACCACTTAGCCGCAGTGGGCTTTAGAATTTGCCAAGTTAGGCAATGCAGGCGAATGGAGACATTAAAAACTAGGCCTCAAACGAAGCTGACCGGCCGCTACGGCTGAACCGTACGAGCTAGGGCTCTGAAATTCGGCGTGCTCGTACTAGATATAAGTATGAATTGACTGGCCAAGTTTCAAGAATGCAGCACTCACAGAACACGTTTGTGGGCCATGTAGGTTTACATTTTAAATCGCTTTTAAGCGCTAAAGTGGCAGGTAACCTGAGGGGGTCCGGCAGCTGAACCGTGTGAGCTAGGGGCTTGAAATTTCACACAGATAAACTAGTTACAGGTATGAATAAGTGTGCCAAGTTTCATTAGCACAGCTCTTACCACTCAGCCGCAGTGGGCTTTAGAGTTTGCTAACTTTGGCGGTATATGCCAATGCGAAGAAATCAGACTAGGCCTCAAACGAAGCTGACCGGCCGCTACGGCCGAACCGTACGAGCTAGGGCTCTGAAATTCGGCGCACTCATACTAGATATAAGTATTAATTAACGTGCCAAGTTTCAAGAATGCAGCACTTACAGAACACGTTTGGAGGCCATGTAGGTTTACATTTTAATTAGCTACTGTTCGTTGCTGAGGCCGCATGTCATAGCTATAGGTAAAGTGCCCCCTACTGTTCATTGCTGAGGCCTCATCCCCTACATACACATGACGGATCCCCTACATAGATGTGACGGATCCCCTACTGCTCATTGCTGAGGCCGCATCCCCTACATAGACATGAGGTATTCCCTAAGGTTCATTGCTGAGGCCGCATCCCCTACATACACATGAGGGATTCCCTACTGCTTGCCGCTGAGGCCGCATCCCCTACATAGACATGAGGTATTCCCTAAGGTTCATTGCTGAGGCCGCACCTCCTACATACAGATGATGGATCACCTACTGTTTGTTGCTGTCATAATTAAGGATAACGTGCCCCCTACTGTTGATAGTTGAGGCTGCATCTTCTACATACAGATGACAGATCCCCTACTGTTCATTGCTGAGGCCGCATCCCCTACATACACATGAGGGATTCCCTACTGCTTGTTGCTGAGGCCGCATCCCCTACATAGACATGAGGTATTCCCTAAGGTTCATTGCTGAGGCCGCATCCCCTACATACACATGAGGGATTCCCTACTGCTTGTTGCTGAGGCCACATCCCCTACATAGGCATGAGTGATCCCCTAGGGTTCATTAATGAGGTCGCATCCCCTACATATGGATAACAGATTGCCTACCTTTTTGTGTTTCTTGTTCATTGGTCATGACAAAGTGAAAAATTGACAAAGTGTCAAAATGAGATTGTGAGAGATTACAGATTACCTAGGAAGACTGCTTCAGTTATATTACAGATATCCTCAAAAGTCTCCTAACAGTTGTTACAGATTACATCAATATGGTAACCCTAGGCCAGATTTCCTAACGGTCATTACAGATTGCATCAATAGGCTAACCCTAGGCCAGGTCCCCTAACAGTTATTACGGCTTACATCAACAGGCTAACCCTAGGCCAGATTCTCTAACAGTTATTACGGATTGCATCAATATGGTACCTCTAGGCCAGAGTCCCTAACAGTTATTACAGATTGCATCAATAGGCTAACCCTAGGCCTGATTCCCTAACAGTTATTACGGATTGCATCAATAGGCTAACCGTAGGCAAGATGTCACAAGAGGTATTATTTGGACTTATGCAACAGATATCTTAACAGTCATTACGGATTGCATCAATAGGCTAACCCTAGGCCAGATATCATAACAGTTATTACAGATTGCATCAATAGGCTAACCCTAGGCCAGATATCATAACAGTTATTACGGATTGCATCAATTGGCTAACCCTAGGCCAGATATCCTAACAGTTATTACAGATTGCATCAATAGGCTAACCCTAGGCCAGATTCCCTAACAGTTATTACGGATTGCATCAATAGGCTAACCCTAGGCCAGATATCCTAACAGTTATTACGGATTGCATCAATAGGCTAACCCTAGGCCAAATGTCACAACAGGTATTATTTGGACATGCAACAGATATTGTAACAGTTATTACGGATTGCATCAATAGGCTAACCCTAGGCCAGATATCATAACAGTTATTACGGATTGCATCAATTGGCTAACCCTAGGCCAGATATCTTAACAGTTATTACAGATTGCATCAATAGGCTAACCCTAGGCCAGATTCCCTAACAGTTATTACGGATTGCATCAATAGGCTAACCCTAGGCCAGACCCCCTAAGAGTTATTATGGATTGCATCAATAGGCTAACCCTAGGCCAGATGCCCTAACAGTTATTACGGATTGCATCAATAGGCTAACCCTAGGCCACATGTCACAACAGGTATTATTTGGACATGCAACAGAAATCCTAACAGATATTACGAATTGCATCAATAGGCTAACCCTAGGCCAAATGTCACAACAGGTATTATTTGGACATGCAACAGACATTGTAACAGTTATTACGGATTGCATCAATAGGCTAACCCTATGCCAGATATCATAACAGTTATTACGGATTGCATCAATTGGCTAACCCTAGGCCAGATATCCTAACAGTTATTACAGATTGCATCAATAGGCTAACCCTAGGCCAGATTCCCTAACAGTTATTACGGATTGCATCAATAGGCTAACCCTAGGCCAGACCCCCTAAGAGTTATTATGGATTGCATCAATAGGCTAACCCTAGGCCAGATTCCCTAACAGTTATTACGGATTGCATCAATAGGCTAACCCTAGGCCAGATGTCACAACAGGTATTATTTGGACATGCAACAGATATTGTAACAGTTATTACGGATTGCATCAATAGGCTAACCCTAGGCCAGATATCCTAACAGTTATTACGGATTGCATCAATAGGCTAACCCTAGGCCAGATTTCCTAACAGATATTACGAATTGCATCAATAGGCTAACCCTAGGCCGGATTGCCTAAGAGTTATTACGAATTGCATCAATAGGCTAACCCTAGGCCAGATATCCTAACAGTTATTACGGATTGCATCAATAGGCTAACCCTAGGCCTGATTCCCTAACAGTTATTACGGATTGCATCAATAGGCTAACCCTAGGCCTGATTCCCTAACAGTTATTACGGATTGCATCAATAGGCTAACCCTAGGCCAGATATCCTAACAGTTATTACGGATTGCATCAATAGGCTAACCCTAGGCCAGACCCCCTAAGAGTTATTACGGATTGCATCAATATGGTAACCCTAGGCCAGATTCCCTAACAGTTATTACGGATTGCATCAATAGGCTAACCCTAGGCCAGATGTCACAACAGGTATTATTTGGACATGCAACAGATATTGTAACAGTTATTACGGATTGCATCAATAGGCTAACCCTAGGCCAGATATCGTAACAGTTATTACGGATTGCATAAATAGGCTAACCCTAGGCCAGATATCATAACAGTTATTACGGATTGCATCAATAGGCTAACCCTAGGCCTGATTCCCTAACAGTTATTACGGATTGCATCAATAGGCTAACCCTAGGCCAGATGTCACAAGAGGTATTATTTGGACATGCAACAGATATTGTAACAGTTATTACGGATTGCATCAATAGGCTAACCATAGGCCAGATATCCTAACAGTTATTACGGATTGCATCAATAGGCTAACCCTAGGCCAGATTTCCTAACAGATATTACGAATTGCATCAATAGGCTAACCCTAGGCCGGATTCCCTAAGAGTTATTACGAATTGCATCAATAGGCTAACCCTAGGCCAGATATCCTAACAGTTATTACGGATTGCATCAATAGGCTAACCCTAGGCCAGACCCCCTAAGAGTTATAATGGATTGCATCAATAGGCTAACCCTAGGCCAGATTCCCTAACAGTTATTACGGATTGCATCAATAGGCTAACCCTAGGCCAGATGTCACAACAGGTATTATTTGGACATGCAACAGATATTGTAACAGTTATTACGGATTGCATCAATAGGCTAACCCTAGGCCAGATATCGTAACAGTTATTACGGATTGCATAAATAGGCTAACCCTAGGCCAGATATCATAACAGTTATTACGGATTGCATCAATAGGCTAACCCTAGGCCTGATTCCCTAACAGTTATTACGGATTGCATCAATAGGCTAACCCTAGGCCAGATGTCACAAGAGGTATTATTTGGACAAGCAACAGATATTGTAACAGTTATTACGGATTGCATCAATAGGCTAACCCTAGGCCAGATATCCTAACAGTTATTACGGATTGCATCAATAGGCTAACCCTAGGCCAGATTTCCTAACAGATATTACGAATTGCATCAATAGGCTAACCCTAGGCCGGATTCCCTAAGAGTTATTACGAATTGCATCAATAGGCTAACCCTAGGCCAGATATCCTAACAGTTATTACGGATTGCATCAATAGGCTAACCCTAGGCCAGACCCCCTAAGAGTTATAATGGATTGCATCAATAGGCTAACCCTAGGCCAGATTCCCTAACAGTTATTACGGATTGCATCAATAGGCTAACCCTAGGCCAGATGTCACAACAGGTATTATTTGGACATGCAACAGATATTGTAACAGTTATTATGGATTGCATCAATAGGCTAACCCTAGGCCAGATATCCTAACAGTTATTACGGATTGCATCAATAGGCTAACCCTAGGCCAGATGTCACAACAGGTATTATTTGGACATGCAACAGATATTGTAACAGTTATTACGGATTGCATCAATAGGCTAACCCTAGGCCAGATATCCTAACAGTTATTACGGATTGCATCAATAGGCTAACCCTAGGCCTGATTCCCTAACAGTTATTACGGATTGCATCAATAGGCTAACCCTAGGCCAGATGTCACAACAGGTATTATTTGGACATGCAACAGATATTGTAACAGTTATTACGGATTGCATCAATAGGCTAACCCTAGGCCAGATATCCTAACAGTTATTACGGATTGCATCAATAGGCTAACCCTAGGCCAGATTCCCTAACAGTTATTACGGATTGCATCAATAGGCTAACCCTAGGCCAAATGTCACAACAGGTATTATTTGGACATGCAACAGATATTGTAACAGTTATTACGGATTGCATCAATAGGCTAACCCTAGGCCAGATATCCTAACAGTTATTACGGATTGCATCAATAGGCTAACCCTAGGCCAGACCCCCTAAGAGTTATAATGGATTGCATCAATAGGCTAACCCTAGGCCAGATTCCCTAACAGTTATTACGGATTGCATCAATAGGCTAAGCCTAGGCCAGATGTCACAACAGGTATTATTTGGACATGCAACAGATATTGTAACAGTTATTACGGATTGCATCAATAGGCTAACCCTAGGCCAGATATCCTAACAGTTATTACGGATTGCATCAATAGGCTAACCCTAGGCCTGATTCCCTAACAGTTATTACGGATTGCATCAATAGGCTAACCCTAGGCCAGATGTCACAACAGGTATTATTTGGACATGCAACAGAAATCCTAACAGATATTACGAATTGCATCAATAGGCTAACCCTAGGCCAAATGTCACAACAGGTATTATTTGGACATGCAACAGATATTGTAACAGTTATTACGGATTGCATCAATAGGCTAACCCTAGGCCAGATATCCTAACAGTTATTACGGATTGCATCAATAGGCTAACCCTAGGCCAGATTTCCTAACAGATATTACGAATTGCATCAATAGGCTAACCCTAGGCCGGATTCCCTAAGAGTTATTACGAATTGCATCAATAGGCTAACCCTAGGCCAGATATCCTAACAGTTATTACGGATTGCATCAATAGGCTAACCCTAGGCCAGACCCCCTAAGAGTTATAATGGATTGCATCAATAGGCTAACCCTAGGCCAGATTCCCTAACAGTTATTACGGATTGCATCAATAGGCTAACCCTAGGCCAGATGTCACAACAGGTATTATTTGGACATGCAACAGATATTGTAACAGTTATTACGGATTGCATCAATAGGCTAACCCTAGGCCAGATATCCTAACAGTTATTACAGATTGCATCAATAGGCTAACCCTAGGCCAGATTCCCTAACAGTTATTACGGATTGCATCAATAGGCTAACCCTAGGCCAGATGTCACAACAGGTATTATTTGGACATGCAACAGATATTGTAACAGTTATTACGGATTGCATCAATAGGCTAACCCTAGGCCAGATATCCTAACAGTTATTACGGATTGCATCAATAGGCTAACCCTAGGCCAGATTTCCTAACAGATATTACGAATTGCATCAATAGGCTAACCCTAGGCCGGATTCCCTAAGAGTTATTACGAATTGCATCAATAGGCTAACCCTAGGCCAGATATCCTAACAGTTATTACGGATTGCATCAATAGGCTAACCATAGGCCTGATTCCCTAACAGTTATTACGGATTGCATCAATAGGCTAAGCCTAGGCCAGATGTCACAACAGGTATTATTTGGACATGCAACAGATATTGTAACAGTTATTACGGATTGCATCAATAGGCTAACCCTAGGCCAGATATCCTAACAGTTATTACGGATTGCATCAATAGGCTAACCCTAGGCCAGATTCCCTAACAGTTATTACGGATTGCATCAATAGGCTAACCCTAGGCCAAATGTCACAACAGGTATTATTTGGACATGCAACAGATATTGTAACAGTTATTACGGATTGCATCAATAGGCTAACCCTAGGCCAGATATCCTAACAGTTATTACGGATTGCATCAATAGGCTAACCCTAGGCCAGACCCCCTAAGAGTTATAATGGATTGCATCAATAGGCTAACCCTAGGCCAGATTCCCTAACAGTTATTACGGATTGCATCAATAGGCTAACCCTAGGCCAGATGTCACAACAGGTATTATTTGGACATGCAACAGATATTGTAACAGTTATTACGGATTGCATCAATAGGCTAACCCTAGGCCAGATATCCTAACAGTTATTACGGATTGCATCAATAGGCTAACCCTAGGCCAGATTTCCTAACAGATATTACGAATTGCATCAATAGGCTAACCCTAGGCCGGATTCCCTAAGAGTTATTACGAATTGCATCAATAGGCTAACCCTAGGCCAGATATCCTAACAGTTATTACGGATTGCATCAATAGGCTAACCCTAGGCCAGACCCCCTAAGAGTTATAATGGATTGCATCAATAGGCTAACCCTAGGCCAGATTCCCTAACAGTTATTACGGATTGCATCAATAGGCTAACCCTAGGCCAGATGTCACAACAGGTATTATTTGGACATGCAACAGATATTGTAACAGTTATTACGGATTGCATCAATAGGCTAACCCTAGGCCAGATATCCTAACAGTTATTACGGATTGCATCAATAGGCTAACCCTAGGCCAGATTTCCTAACAGATATTACGAATTGCATCAATAGGCTAACCCTAGGCCGGATTCCCTAAGAGTTATTACGAATTGCATCAATAGGCTAACCCTAGGCCAGATATCCTAACAGTTATTACGGATTGCATCAATAGGCTAACCCTAGGCCAGACCCCCTAAGAGTTATAATGGATTGCATCAATAGGCTAACCCTAGGCCAGATTCCCTAACAGTTATTACGGATTGCATCAATAGGCTAACCCTAGGCCAGATGTCACAACAGGTATTATTTGGACATGCAACAGATATTGTAACAGTTATTACGGATTGCATCAATAGGCTAACCCTAGGCCAGATATCCTAACAGTTATTACAGATTGCATCAATAGGCTAACCCTAGGCCAGATTCCCTAACAGTTATTACGGATTGCATCAATAGGCTAACCCTAGGCCAGATGTCACAACAGGTATTATTTGGACATGCAACAGATATTGTAACAGTTATTACGGATTGCATCAATAGGCTAACCCTAGGCCAGATATCCTAACAGTTATTACGGATTGCATCAATAGGCTAACCCTAGGCCAGATTTCCTAACAGATATTACGAATTGCATCAATAGGCTAACCCTAGGCCGGATTCCCTAAGAGTTATTACGAATTGCATCAATAGGCTAACCCTAGGCCAGATATCCTAACAGTTATTACGGATTGCATCAATAGGCTAACCATAGGCCTGATTCCCTAACAGTTATTACGGATTGCATCAATAGGCTAAGCCTAGGCCAGATGTCACAACAGGTATTATTTGGACATGCAACAGATATTGTAACAGTTATTACGGATTGCATCAATAGGCTAACCCTAGGCCAGATATCCTAACAGTTATTACGGATTGCATCAATAGGCTAACCCTAGGCCAGATTCCCTAACAGTTATTACGGATTGCATCAATAGGCTAACCCTAGGCCAAATGTCACAACAGGTATTATTTGGACATGCAACAGATATTGTAACAGTTATTACGGATTGCATCAATAGGCTAACCCTAGGCCAGATATCCTAACAGTTATTACGGATTGCATCAATAGGCTAACCCTAGGCCAGACCCCCTAAGAGTTATAATGGATTGCATCAATAGGCTAACCCTAGGCCAGATTCCCTAACAGTTATTACGGATTGCATCAATAGGCTAACCCTAGGCCAGATGTCACAACAGGTATTATTTGGACATGCAACAGATATTGTAACAGTTATTACGGATTGCATCAATAGGCTAACCCTAGGCCAGATATCCTAACAGTTATTACGGATTGCATCAATAGGCTAACCCTAGGCCAGATTTCCTAACAGATATTACGAATTGCATCAATAGGCTAACCCTAGGCCGGATTCCCTAAGAGTTATTACGAATTGCATCAATAGGCTAACCCTAGGCCAGATATCCTAACAGTTATTACGGATTGCATCAATAGGCTAACCCTAGGCCAGACCCCCTAAGAGTTATAATGGATTGCATCAATAGGCTAACCCTAGGCCAGATTCCCTAACAGTTATTACGGATTGCATCAATAGGCTAACCCTAGGCCAGATGTCACAACAGGTATTATTTGGACATGCAACAGATATTGTAACAGTTATTACGGATTGCATCAATAGGCTAACCCTAGGCCAGATATCCTAACAGTTATTACGGATTGCATCAATAGGCTAACCCTAGGCCAGATTTCCTAACAGATATTACGAATTGCATCAATAGGCTAACCCTAGGCCAGATGCCCTAACAGTTATTACGGATTGCATCAATAGGCTAACCCTAGGCCACATGTCACAACAGGTATTATTTGGACATGCAACAGAAATCCTAACAGATATTACGAATTGCATCAATAGGCTAACCATAGGCCAAATGTCACAACAGGTATTATTTGGACATGCAACAGATATTGTAACAGTTATTACGGATTGCATCAATAGGCTAACCCTAGGCCAGATATCATAACAGTTATTACGGATTGCATCAATTGGCTAACCCTAGGCCAGATATCCTAACAGTTATTACAGATTGCATCAATAGGCTAACCCTAGGCCAGACCCCCTAAGAGTTATTATGGATTGCATCAATAGGCTAACCCTAGGCCAGATTCCCTAACAGTTATTACAGATTGCATCAATAGGCTAACCCTAGGCCAGATGTCACAACAGGTATTATTTGGACATGCAACAGATATTGTAACAGTTATTACGGATTGCATCAATAGGCTAACCCTAGGCCAGATATCCTAACAGTTATTACGGATTGCATCAATAGGCTAACCCTAGGCCAGATTTCCTAACAGATATTACGAATTGCATCAATAGGCTAACCCTAGGCCGGATTCCCTAAGAGTTATTACGAATTGCATCAATAGGCTAACCCTAGGCCAGATATCCTAACAGTTATTACGGATTGCATCAATAGGCTAACCCTAGGCCTGATTCCCTAACAGTTATTACGGATTGCATCAATAGGCTAACCCTAGGCCACATGTCACAACAGGTATTATTTGGACATGCAACAGAAATCCTAACAGATATTACGAATTGCATCAATAGGCTAACCCTAGGCCAAATGTCACAACAGGTATTATATGGACATGCAACAGATATTGTAACAGTTATTACGGATTGCATCAATAGGCTAACCCTAGGCCAGATTTCCTAACAGTTATTACGGATTGCATCAATAGGCTAACCCTAGGCCAGATTTCCTAACAGATATTACGAATTGCATCAATAGGCTAACCCTAGGCCGGATTCCCTAAGAGTTATTACGAATTGCATCAATAGGCTAACCCTAGGCCAGATATCCTAACAGTTATTACAGATTGCATCAATAGGCTAACCCTAGGCCAGATTCCCTAACAGTTATTACGGATTGCATCAATAGGCTAACCTTAGGCCAGATGTCACAACAGGTATTATTTGGACATGCAACAGATATTGTAACAGTTATTACGGATTGCATCAATAGGCTAACCCTAGGCCAGATATCCTAACAGTTATTACGGATTGCATCAATAGGCTAACCCTAGGCCAGATTTCCTAACAGATATTACGAATTGCATCAATAGGCTAACCCTAGGCCGGATTCCCTAAGAGTTATTACGAATTGCATCAATAGGCTAACCCTAGGCCAGATATCCTAACAGTTATTACGGATTGCATCAATAGGCTAACCCTAGGCCTGATTCCCTAACAGTTATTACGGATTGCATCAATAGGCTAAGCCTAGGCCAGATGTCACAACAGGTATTACTTGGACATGCAACAGATATTGTAACAGTTATTACGGATTGCATCAATAGGCTAACCCTAGGCCAGATATCCTAACAGTTATTACGGATTGCATCAATAGGCTAACCCTAGGCCAGATTCCCTAACAGTTATTACGGATTGCATCAATAGGCTAACCCTAGGCCAAATGTCACAACAGGTATTATTTGGACATGCAACAGATATTGTAACAGTTATTACGGATTGCATCAATAGGCTAACCCTAGGCCAGATATCATAACAGTTATTACGGATTGCATCAATTGGCTAACCCTAGGCCAGATATCCTAACAGTTATTACGGATTGCATCAATAGGCTAACCCTAGGCCAGATTTCCTAACAGATATTACGAATTGCATCAATAGGCTAACCCTAGGCCGGATTCCCTAAGAGTTATTACGAATTGCATCAATAGGCTAACCCTAGGCCAGATATCCTAACAGTTATTACGGATTGCATCAATAGGCTAACCCTAGGCCTGATTCCCTAACAGTTATTACGGATTGCATCAATAGGCTAACCCTAGGCCACATGTCACAACAGGTATTATTTGGACATGCAACAGAAATCCTAACAGATATTACGAATTGCATCAATAGGCTAACCCTAGGCCAGATATCCTAACAGTTATTACGGATTGCATCAATAGGCTAACCCTAGGCCTGATTCCCTAACAGTTATTACGGATTGCATCAATAGGCTAAGCCTAGGCCAGATGTCACAACAGGTATTATTTGGACATGCAACAGATATTGTAACAGTTATTACGGATTGCATCAATAGGCTAACCCTAGGCCAGATTCCCTAACAGTTATTACGGATTGCATCAATAGGCTAACCCTAGGCCAAATGTCACAACAGGTATTATTTGGACATGCAACAGATATTGTAACAGTTATTACAGATTGCATCAATAGGCTAACCCTAGGCCAGATATCATAACAGTTATTACGGATTGCATCAATTGGCTAACCCTAGGCCAGATATCCTAACAGTTATTACAGATTGCATCAATAGGCTAACCCTAGGCCAGATTCCCTAACAGTTATTACGGATTGCATCAATAGGCTAACCCTAGGCCAGACCCCCTAAGAGTTATTATGGATTGCATCAATAGGCTAACCCTAGGCCAGATGCCCTAACAGTTATTACGGATTGCATCAATAGGCTAACCCTAGGCCAAATGTCACAACAGGTATTATTTGGACATGCAACAGATATGGTAACAGTTATTACGGATTGCATCAATAGGCTAACCCTAGGCCAGATATCATAACAGTTATTACGGATTGCATCAATTGGCTAACCCTAGGCCAGATATCCTAACAGTTATTACAGATTGCATCAATAGGCTAACCCTAGGCCAGATTCCCTAACAGTTATTACGGATTGCATCAATAGGCTAACCCTAGGCCAGACCCCCTAAGAGTTATTATGGATTGCATCAATAGGCTAACCCTAGGCCAGATTCCCTAACAGTTATTACAGATTGCATCAATAGGCTAACCCTAGGCCAGATGTCACAACAGGTATTATTTGGACATGCAACAGATATTGTAACAGTTATTACGGATTGCATCAATAGGCTAACCCTAGGCCAGATATCCTAACAGTTATTACGGATTGCATCAATAGGCTAACCCTAGGCCAGATTTCCTAACAGATATTACGAATTGCATCAATAGGCTAACCCTAGGCCGGATTCCCTAAGAGTTATTACGGATTGCATGAATATGGCAACCCTAGGCCAGATTCCATAACAGTTATTACGGATTGCATCAATAGGCTAACCCTAGGCCAGATTCCCTAACAGTTATTATGGATTGCATCAATAGGCTAACCTTAGCCCAGGTTATATTTGTACTGATGCGACAGATGTCCTAACAGTTATTACCAATTACATCAATATGGTAACCATAGGCCAGATGTTATAACAGTTATTACAGATTATATCAATATGGTAACCCTAGGCCATATAGATTTCGGCGTTTTGCGTCCCAGTTCCCTAGGCAATGTTACGCATTTCTTAAACAAGGTAACCCTAGGCCAGATTTTAGAATAGGTATTATGTTCAGCCAGAAGTCCTGTATCATATTACAGATAACCTAAACCAGAACACCTACGGATCCAGTGTAGTGAAGGTAGTAAAGCTGTAATCATTAATTGCCAATTCCCTATTCTTGATTGCAGATTACATAATTAGGCTAACCCTAGGCCAGATTTTAGAATAGGCATTATGTACGTACAGAAGTCCTATATCATATTACAGATAACCTAAACCAGAACACCTACGGATCCATTGTAGTGAAGGTAGTAAAGCTGTAATCATTAATTGCCAATTCCCTATTCTTGATTGCAGATTACATAATTAGGCTAACCCTAGGCCAGATTTTAGAATAGGCATTATGTACGTACAGAAGTCCTATATCATATTACAGATAACCTAAACCAGAACACCTACGGATCCATTGTAGTGAAGGTAGTAAAGCTGTAATCATTTATTGCCAATTCCCTATTCTTAATTGCAGATTATATAATTAGGCTAACCCTAGGCCAGATTTTAAAATAGGCTTTATGTACGGACAGAAGTCCTATATCATATTACAGATAACCTAAACCAGAACACCTATGGATCCACTGTAGTGAAGGTAGTGAAGCTGTAACCAGAAAATCCCAATTCCCTATTCTTAATTGCAGAATACATAAGTAGGCTGACCGAGGCCATATAGATTTCGGCGTTTTGCGTCCCAGTTCCCTAGCATTATTACGCATTTGTTAAAGAAGGTAACCCTAGACCAGATTTTAGAATAGGTATTATGCACGGCCAGAAGTCCTGTATCATATTACAGATACCCTAAACCAGAATACCTATAGATCGAGTGTAGTGAAGGTAGTGAAGCTGTAACTAATAATAAAGATTCAGTTCCTTGTCCTAGGGTGACATCAAGTGGTCAAACGGTGGTACTTCAGCCACTAACCTAGAAAAGTAGGGATTACGGCCGGAATTATAGGTATGGTGGCCTGGACCGTTAGGGAGGCCGTAATATTTAGCTATGGTTAGGGCCAGGGCACTAATTAGGGTTAGGGTTAGGGTTAGGGTTAGGGTTAGGGTTAGGGTTAGGTTTAGAGATGGGGTTGGGGGAGAGGGTCTTAGGGTTAGGGAAGGGGGCTAGGGTTAGGGTAGGGGTGGGGTAGGGGTTTAGGGTTAGGGAACAACCCCAGGAAGGCACTGGCCTACTTCATACTGTCTGGCGCCCACCCTTGTCCTTCACATCCCCTGGCATCGCTGCCAAACACGCCCACTGGGCCTCAAATTAATCATTACCCTTATCTCCCCACTAGGGTTTCAGACAGCCTCCACGGCGTATCAGGGTAAGTATGGGACACTGAGTACTGTAAATAATGCCCACTAGGCTTTAGTAAAGTCCCCACTAGGGTTTAGTTAAACAATTAGTCAGAGCCATCCATCCAGGGTCTTTTAGAGTGCCACTCTAGGCCTAAGTAAGTCCCCACTGGGGTTAGAATGCCCACTAGGCCTTATAATCTGCGTACCATATCAGGTCTCTACGCGTTTCGGGCTGCCTTGCCCTCATCAGGAAACCGGCGGAAATATACTCAAGGGGGAGCTCACTTAGCTTCAAACCCCTGCACTTGCCCACTAGGCCTTGAAAACATAAAATCATAATGGGGGTGCCCACTAGGCCTCAGCCCCCTCCAAAACTATTGGGATGCCCACTAGGCCTTATCCCATGCCCACTAGGCCTCAGATCTTGGGATGCCAACTAGGCCTTATCCCTTCGGCTCCAGCCGTCCAAATGACCCTCTGCACTGCAGCTCAGCTATTTATATGTGGGGGAAGCCCCGCCCCCTATTCGGCACTGCCGCTCAATTTAATGGATAAAGTGTTCTTGGGGTATGATCCTTCCCATATCTGTAAATAATGATCCTTTTTTATGTTTGCAGGTCACGGATGTTTCCGGATTCCAGGTAAGTGTCCAGGTAAGTGTCCAGGTAAGTAAATTAACCGTTTTGGTTTTTGGGTTTTGTGCAGCTAAATGATGCTTCCAAGGGGATGGGGGAAGCGGGCGGGCGCCGTGTGACAGTATGGTGGCACGGGCAAAGTTAGGTTTAGAGATGGGGTTGGGGGAGAGGGTCTTAGGGTTAGGGAAGGGGGCTAGGGTTAGGGTAGGGGTGGGGTAGGGGTTTAGGGTTAGGGAACAACCCCAGGAAGGCACTGGCCTACTTCATACTGTCTGGCGCCCACCCTTGTCCTTCACATCCCCTGGCATCGCTGCCAAACACGCCCACTGGGCCTCAAATTAATCATTACCCTTATCTCCCCACTAGGGTTTCAGACAGCCTCCACGGCGTATCAGGGTAAGTATGGGACACTGAGTACTGTAAATAATGCCCACTAGGCTTTAGTAAAGTCCCCACTAGGGTTTAGTTAAACAATTAGTCAGAGCCATCCATCCAGGGTCTTTTAGAGTGCCACTCTAGGCCTAAGTAAGTCCCCACTGGGGTTAGAATGCCCACTAGGCCTTATAATCTGCGTACCATATCAGGTCTCTACGCGTTTCGGGCTGCCTTGCCCTCATCAGGAAACCGGCGGAAATATACTCAAGGGGGAGCTCACTTAGCTTCAAACCCCTGCACTTGCCCACTAGGCCTTGAAAACATAAAATCATAATGGGGGTGCCCACTAGGCCTCAGCCCCCTCCAAAACTATTGGGATGCCCACTAGGCCTTATCCCATGCCCACTAGGCCTCAGATCTTGGGATGCCAACTAGGCCTTATCCCTTCGGCTCCAGCCGTCCAAATGACCCTCTGCACTGCAGCTCAGCTATTTATATGTGGGGGAAGCCCCGCCCCCTATTCGGCACTGCCGCTCAATTTAATGGATAAAGTGTTCTTGGGGTATGATCCTTCCCATATCTGTAAATAATGATCCTTTTTTATGTTTGCAGGTCACGGATGTTTCCGGATTCCAGGTAAGTGTCCAGGTAAGTGTCCAGGTAAGTAAATTAACCGTTTTGGTTTTTGGGTTTTGTGCAGCTAAATGATGCTTCCAAGGGGATGGGGGAAGCGGGCGGGCGCCGTGTGACAGTATGGTGGCACGGGCAAAGTTAGGTTTAGAGATGGGGTTGGGGGAGAGGGTCTTAGGGTTAGGGAAGGGGGCTAGGGTTAGGGTAGGGGTGGGGTAGGGGTTTAGGGTTAGGGAACAACCCCAGGAAGGCACTGGCCTACTTCATACTGTCTGGCGCCCACCCTTGTCCTTCACATCCCCTGGCATCGCTGCCAAACACGCCCACTGGGCCTCAAATTAATCATTACCCTTATCTCCCCACTAGGGTTTCAGACAGCCTCCACGGCGTATCAGGGTAAGTATGGGACACTGAGTACTGTAAATAATGCCCACTAGGCTTTAGTAAAGTCCCCACTAGGGTTTAGTTAAACAATTAGTCAGAGCCATCCATCCAGGGTCTTTTAGAGTGCCACTCTAGGCCTAAGTAAGTCCCCACTGGGGTTAGAATGCCCACTAGGCCTTATAATCTGCGTACCATATCAGGTCTCTACGCGTTTCGGGCTGCCTTGCCCTCATCAGGAAACCGGCGGAAATATACTCAAGGGGGAGCTCACTTAGCTTCAAACCCCTGCACTTGCCCACTAGGCCTTGAAAACATAAAATCATAATGGGGGTGCCCACTAGGCCTCAGCCCCCTCCAAAACTATTGGGATGCCCACTAGGCCTTATCCCATGCCCACTAGGCCTCAGATCTTGGGATGCCAACTAGGCCTTATCCCTTCGGCTCCAGCCGTCCAAATGACCCTCTGCACTGCAGCTCAGCTATTTATATGTGGGGGAAGCCCCGCCCCCTATTCGGCACTGCCGCTCAATTTAATGGATAAAGTGTTCTTGGGGTATGATCCTTCCCATATCTGTAAATAATGATCCTTTTTTATGTTTGCAGGTCACGGATGTTTCCGGATTCCAGGTAAGTGTCCAGGTAAGTGTCCAGGTAAGTAAATTAACCGTTTTGGTTTTTGGGTTTTGTGCAGCTAAATGATGCTTCCAAGGGGATGGGGGAAGCGGGCGGGCGCCGTGTGACAGTATGGTGGCACGGGCAAAGTTAGGTTTAGAGATGGGGTTGGGGGAGAGGGTCTTAGGGTTAGGGAAGGGGGCTAGGGTTAGGGTAGGGGTGGGGTAGGGGTTTAGGGTTAGGGTTAGGGTTAGGGTTAGGGTTAGGGTTAGGGTTAGGGTTAGGAGCCTGTCCAGAATACCTATTATTTTTTCCGCATTTTGTAAAAAAAATGTATGGGACGGGTTTTTTTCCTGGCCTGTATTAAGTTTTATGGCCTGAATTTAGGAAACCTGGCCTCGTCAATGGGAAAATCCCATACGTTCGAAAAGCCAGGATACCTATAATTCATTAGAAGGATGTAATTCCTATTACGTAGTAACTGTTTTTGTACTGCAGGTGGCAGTATTTATTTTTTAAAAATATATTACGGATTACCTAAGTCTCATTATCTCAGGCCTATCTCAGACATATATATTACGGCTTCTATAATTCAGTAATAAGGTTTGTAGTAGCTTAACATAGGCTAATGTCACAGCCCGTTTTACATGGCCAAAATTGTTTTTTGATCAAGTTTTTAAAGTATATTGTGTTTTTTCTGTCTGTACATCACATATATATGTAGGCAGGCATAGCCAGATGTATTTGTGCATTTACTTTTTTGTTTTTAATCTTTATTGTCTATTATCTTTAATCGATGTAGCTAACGTTTTATCATTTAGTTATGCTTAGGGAGGCCGTAATAAATAATATATATTGTGCACTTTATTGCTCAAGCTGCAGTACCTTTGTCTTCACCAACAGAGGGCAGACTGAGCTATTGGTCTCTATGGCATAGGTAGTAAAGCCTGATTATGTATGTATCATGGACTACCACAGTAGTCATTATACTTAGTGTTATAGCTGTGAAAAAAGTGACATCTTAGCATTTAGTTATACATAGGGAGGCCGTAATAAGTAATATATATTCTGCACTTTATTGCTCAAGCTGCAGTACCTTTGTCTTGACCAACAGAGGGCAGACTGAGCTATTGGTCTCTATGGCATAGGTAGTAAAGCCGGATTGTATATTTATCATGGACTACCACAGTAGTCATTATACTTAGTGTTATAGCTGTCAAAAAAGTGACATCTTATCATTTAGTTATACATAGGGAGGCCGTAATAAGTAATATATATTGCGCACTTTATTGCTCAAGCTGCAGTACCTTTGTCTTCACCAACAGAGGGCAGACTGAGCTATTGGTCTCTATGGTATAGGCAGTAAAGCCGGATTATATAGGTATGGTAGTAAGGCCGGATCCTGTATTTATCGTGGACTACCACAGTAGTCATTATACTTAGTGTTATAGCTGTCAAAAAAGTGACAGCTCGTTTTACATGACCAAAAGTGTTTTTTGATCAACTGTTTTAAGTATGTTGTGTTTTTTATGTCTGTACATTACATATGCATGTATGCAGGCATAGCCAGATGTATTTGTGCATTTATTTTTTTGTTTTTAATCTTTATTGTCTATTATCTTTATTCGATGTCGCTAACTTTTTAGCATTTAGTTATACATATGGAGGCCGTAATAAATGATATATATTGCGCACTTTATTGCTCAAGCTGCAGTACCTTTGTCTTCACCAACAGAGGGCAGACTGAGCTATTGGTCTCTATGGTATAGGCAGTAAAGCCGGATTATATAGGTATGGTAGTAAGGCCGGATCCTGTATTTATCGTGGACTACCACAGTAGTCATTATACTTAGTGTTATAGCTGTCAAAAAAGTGACAGCTCGTTTTACATGACCAAAAGTGTTTTTTGATCAACTGTTTTAAGTATGTTGTGTTTTTTATGTCTGTACATTACATATGCATGTATGCAGGCATAGCCAGATGTATTTGTGCATTTATTTTTTTGTTTTTAATCTTTATTGTCTATTATCTTTATTCGATGTCGCTAACTTTTTAGCATTTAGTTATACATATGGAGGCCGTAATAAATGATATATATTGCGCACTTTATTGTTCAAGCTGCAGTACCTATGTCTTCACCAGTGGGGGCAGGATGACCTAATGCTCAGTTTGGGTAGGAAAGCCAGATCATATACGTATCATGGACTATCATACTATAGAGATATACATATGTTACGGACTTTATCGCTCAAGCTGCAGTACCTATGTCTTCACCAGTGGGGGCAGGCTGACCTAATGCTCATTATGCGTAGGAAAGCCAGATCATATACGTATCATGGACTATCATACTACAGAGATATATATATATATTACGGACTATATTGCTCAAGCTGCAGTACCTGTGTCTTCACCAACAGAGGGCAGACTTACCTATTGTTCCCTATGACATAGTTAGTAAGGCCGGATTATATAATTGTGGCAGTAAAGCCGGATCATATACTTATCATGGACTATCATACAATAAAGATATATATATATTACAGACTTTATTGCTCAAGCTGCAGTACCTATGTCTTCACCAGTGGGGGCAGGCTGACCTAATGCTCATTATGCGTAGGAAAGCCAGATCATATACGTATCATGGACTATCATACTATAGAGATATACATATGTTACGGACTTTATCGCTCAAGCTGCAGTACCTATGTCTTCACCAGTGGGGGCAGGCTGACCTAATGCTCATTATGCGTAGGAAAGCCAGATCATATACGTATCATGGACTATCATACTACAGAGATATATATATATATTACGGACTATATTGCTCAAGCTGCAGTACCTGTGTCTTCACCAACAGAGGGCAGACTTACCTATTGTTCCCTATGACATAGTTAGTAAGGCCGGATTATATAATTGTGGCAGTAAAGCCGGATCATATACTTATCATGGACTATCATACAATAAAGATATATATATATTACAGACTTTATTGCTCAAGCTGCAGTACCTATGTCTTCACCAGTGGGGGCAGGCTGACCTAATGCTCAGTATGGGTAGTAAAGCCAGATCCTATACGTATCATGGACTATCATACTATAGAGATATATATATGTTACGAACTTTATTGCTCAAGCTGCAGTACCTATGTCTTCACCAGTGGGGGCAGGCCGACCTAATGCTCAGTTTGGGTAGGAAAGCCAGATCCTATACGTATCATGGACTATCATACTATAGAGATATATATATATATTACGGACTATATTGCTCAAGCTGCAGTACCTGTGTCTTCACCAACAGAGGGCAGACTTACCTATTGTTCCCAATGACATAGGTAGTAAAGCCGGATTATATAATTGTGGTAGTAAAGCCGGATCATATACTTATCATGGACTATCATACAATAGAGATATATATATATATTACAGACTTTATTGCTCAAGCTGCAGTACCTATGTCTTCACCAGTGGGGGCAGGCTGACCTAATGCTCAGTATGGGTAGTAAAGCCAGATCCTATACGTATCATGGATTATCATACTATAGAGATATATATATGTTATGGACTTTATCGCTCAAGCTGCAGTACCTATGTCTTCACCAGTGGGGGCAGGCTGATCTAATGCTCAGTATGGGTAGTAAAGCCAGATCCTATACGTATCATGGACTATCATACTATAGAGATATATATATGTTACAGACTTTATCGCTCAAGCTGCAGTACCTATGTCTTCACCAGTGGGGGCAGGCTGACCTAATGCTCAGTATGGGTAGTAAAGCTAGATCCTATACGTATCATGGACTATCATACTATAGAGATATACATATGTTACGGACTTTATCGCTCAAGCTGCAGTACCTATGTCTTCACCAGTGGGGGCAGGCTGACCTAATGCTCAGTATTGGTAGTAAAGCCAGATCCTATACGTATCGTGGACTATCATACTATAGAGATACATATATATTACGGACTTTATTGCTCAAGCTGCAGTACCTGTGTCTTCACCAACAGAGGGCAGACTTACCTATTGTTCCTTATGACATAGCTAGTAAGGCCGGATTATATACTTATGGTAGTAAAGCTGGATCATATACTTATCATGGACTACCACAGTAGGAATTATACTTAGTGTTTGACCTGTCAAAAAAGTGACAGCTCGTTTTGCATGACCAAAAGTGTTTTTTGATCAACTGTTTTAAGTATGTTGTGTTTTTTATGTCTATACATTACATATGTATGTATGCAGGCATAGCCAGGTATATTTCTCCATGTATTTTTTTGTTTTTAATCTTTATTGTCTATTATCTTTAATCGATGTCGCTAACTTTTTAGCATTTATTTATACTTAAGGAGGCCGTAATGAATGATATATATTGTGCACTTTATTGCTCAAGCTGCAGTACCTATGTCTTCACCAGTGGGGGCAGGCTGACCTAATGCTAAGTATGGGTAGTAAAGCCAGATCCTATACGTATCGTGGACTATCATACTATAGAGATATATATATATTACGGACTTTATTGCTCAAGCTGCAGTACCTACGTCTTCACCAGTGGGGGCAGGCTGACCTAATGCTCAGTATGTGTAGTAAAGCCAGATTCTATACGTATCGTGGACTATCATACTATAGATATATATATTATGGACTTTATCGCTCAAGCTGCAGTACCTTTGTCTTCACCAGTGGGGGCAGGCTGACCTAATGCTCAGTATGGGTAGTAAAGCCAGATCCTATACGTATCATGGACTATCATACGATAGAGATATATATATGTTCCGGACTTTATCGCTCAAACTGCAGTACCTGTCTTCTCCAGTGGGGGCAGGCTAGTAAAGCCAGATTCTATACGTATCATGGACTATCATACTATAGAGATACATATATATTACGGACTTTATTGCTCAAGCTGCAGTACCTATGTCTTCACAAGTGGGGGCAGGCTGATCTAATGCTCAGTATGTGTAGTAAAGCCAGATCCTATACGTATCGTGGACTATCATACTATAGATATATATATATTATGGACTTTATCGCTCAAGCTGCAGTACCTATGTCTTCACAAGTGGGGGCAGGCTGATCTAATGCTCAGTATGTGTAGTAAAGCCAGATCCTATACGTATCGTGGACTATCATACTATAGATATATATATTATGGACTTTATCGCTCAAGCTGCAGTACCTATGTCTTCACCAGTGGGGGCAGGCTGACCTAATGCTCAGTATGGGTAGTAAAGCCAGATCCTATACGTATCATGGACTATCATACGATAGAGATATATATATGTTCCGGACTTTATCGCTCAAGCTGCAGTACCTGTCTTCACCAGTGGGGGCAGGCTGACCTAATGCTCAGTATGGGTAGTAAAGCCAGATCCTATACGTATCATGGACTATCATACTATAGAGATATATATATGTTCCGGACTTTATCGCTCAAGCTGCAGTACCTATGTCTTCACCAGTGGGGGCAGGCTGACCTAATGCTCAGTATGGGTAGTAAAGCCAGATCCTATACGTATCATGGACTATCATACTATAGAGATATATATATGTTCCGGACTTTATCGCTCAAGCTGCAGTACCTGTCTTCACCAGTGGGGGCAGGCTAGTAAAGCCATATCCTATACGTATCGTGGACTATCATACTATAGAGATATATATATATTACGGACTTTATTGCTCAAGCTGCAGTACCTGTGTTTTCACCAATAGGGGCAGGCTGGGCAGGGGCACATCTCATAGATATTACGTACTGTCTCATTATGGACTCTAAAGCCGCATCCCCTATATAGGTATTACAGACCACCTCATTCTAGGTTCACAGGCCTGATGGCTGACTAGGCCTCAAACAAACATGAGGGGGCGTCACAGCAGAGCCCTACGAGCTAGGGCTCTGAAATTCGGCGTGCTCATACTAGATATAAGTATGAATTAACTTGCCAAGTTTCAAGAATGCAGCACATACAGAACAAGTTTGGGGGCCATGTAGGTTTACATTTTAAATTGCTTTTAAGCTCTAAAGTGGCGGGTAACCTGAGGGGGTCCTGCAGCTGAACCGTGTGGGCTAGGGGCTTGAAATTTCACACAGATAAACTACTTACTGGTATGAATAAGTGTGCCAAGTTTCATTAGTGCAGCCCTTACCACTGAGCCGCAGTGGACCTTTAAATTTGCTAACATAGGCAATGTTAAGTCAATGGAGACATTAAAAACTAGGCCTCAAACGAAGCTGACCGGCCGCTACGGCCGAACCGTACGAGCTAGGGCTCTGAAATTCGGCGTGCTCATACTCGATATAAGTATAAATTGACGTGCCAAGTTTCAAGAAAGCAGCACATACATAACACGTTTGGGGGCCATGTAGGTTTACATTTAAATCCCTTTTAGGCGCTCAAGCCGCATCCCCTATATAGGCATTACGGACTACCTCATTCTAGGTTCACAGGCCTGATGGCTGACTAGGCCTCAAACACACATGAGGGGGCGTCGCGGCAGAGCTCTACGAGCTAGGGGTCTGAAATTCGGCACGCGTGAACTGGACGTGTGTCCGGACGAGCGTGCTGAGTTTCAAGAGTGCAGCTGTTACACAACACGTTTGAATCGACCCTCAGATTCAGCGAGGTCGGCAATGTTAAGTGAATGGAGGCACCGCGCATGTCATTTGACGTGTAGGAGAGGCCTAGGAAGACGATTCAAAGTGTTCCTGAAACTACACAGTCTGCTCTTTAAATCACCCAATACATGTCCATTAAAATTATGCCTTCTTAATTATATTCTAATAGGTTTTAAATCTGAGAGGCTGCATCTCTTCGACTAGGCCTCAAACTACCTTCAGGGGGCGCCACGGCGCAGCCGTATGAGCTAGGGGTCTGAAATTTGGCAGGCGTAAACTAGATATGTCTCTGGACAAGTGTGCCAAGTTTCATGACTGAAGATATGACAGAACTGTTTTTATTGGCCCTCAAAGTCAGTGAGGTCGCCAATGTTAAGTGAATGGAGGCACCCCACCTGTCATTTGACAGGCCCTAACTCCATGTAGGAGTGGCCTAGGAAGATGGTTCAAAGTGTTCCTGAAACTAGACCGTCTGCTCTGTAAATCACCCATAACATGTCTGTGTCGATTATGCTTCTTTAATTGATTAATTTAGCTTTCAATTCGGAGGAGCATATTTTGACTGCGATTTCCTCTGTCTGGCCAAAAAATGCCTGTGTGTGCCTAGACCCACAACCCCATACTGAAAGCTTGCTGCAGCTGAGAGGGGCCTCTCTTGGAAATCAGCTCATAACTGCAGTTCCCTTTGAGCTAGAGGACTGAAATTTGGGACAATGATAGGGGAGGATGGTCTGCACCAGTGACCCAAATTTGGGGGGTCTATGCCACACGGGATGGTTTTTATTAACCCTTTAGTGTCTGGTGGTCTCACGGCCGGCCCGTGTGAGCTAGAAGTCTGAAATTTGGCACACTGGAGCAAGGCAAATTGGGAAATCACGTACTGAACTTTTACGAGCGCAGCCCTCACCAAAGGCCCGCAAATCACACGAAGGCACCTGCACCCTCAGCCGTGTGATAGAGACGGCTGGATTTTCTCCTGCATACACTAGGGACATGGACAAACACACCTGTAAAGTTTCATGCATGTACACCTCATAGAAGAGTTTTTATTGGCCCTCAAAGTCAGTGAGGTCGCCAATGTTAAGTGAATGGAGGCACCCCACCTGTCATTTGACAGGCCATAACTCTGTGTAGCAGTGACCTAGGAAGACCGTTCAAAGTGTTCCTGAAACTAGACAGTATGCTCTTTAAATCACCCGATACATGTCTGTTACGATTATGCCTCCTTAATTTGATTACAGCCTGTCTTTTTATGGTGAGCGGCCGCATTTCTTCCGAATAGGCCTCAAACTGACCTAGAGGGGGGGTCACGGCCCATCCATACGAGCCAGCGGTCTGAAATTCGGCACGCACGTACTACGTATTTGTATGAACCAAAGTCCCGAGTTTCGTGAGCGCAGCTCTTAGAGAACATGTCTGCTGGACCTGTGAACTTACGTTTTAATAGGCCTTTAAGGGGAAAAGGGGCAAGGTCACTTGAGGGGGTCTTTTGGCTGAACCCTGTGACCTAGGGGGCTGAAATTTGGTGAGGAGATGCGCGACACATACCCAGTGAAGTGTTTACAGTATCATAGGTGCAGACCTGACAGAAGTAAAGTTATTCACTTCCAAAGAAAAAAGTGATTTCAGGCATAGGGATTACGGATACGGTAACTGGGAATATTAACGGTCACTGAGAGTGGCAGCTGGCGGTTGCCTAGGCAACGGCACGTCTCTCAGCGCAAATCGATACAAAAAAGTAACACTCTGTGGAGAGAGGGTGTGGCGCTGCAAGTAATATGCTGCCTTAGTGTAGGCTTGACAGAAACAGCCTGGTAAACTTTAAAACGTCACAAGTCCACAGAGGAGAAAGCTAAGTGGACGATTCAAAAATTCATGTCAAAGCACACATGCTCCACATTACAATCAAATATTGTTTTACTTTCAAAATATAATTATTTTAAGCATAGGGATTTCGGATTCCCTTAGTCTGAATGTCATTGGTCACTGAGATCAGCAGGTCACCGTTGTCTAGGCAACACAGATAAACTAGATGGATGAATAAATCAGTGTGCCGATACCTGTGTCTTCACCAATAGGGGCAGGCTGGGCAGGGGCACATCTCATAGATAGGTATTACGGACTGTCTCATTATGGACTCTTAAGCCGCATCCCCTATATAGGCATTACGGACTACCTCATTCTAGGTTCACAGGCCTGATGGCTGACTAGGCCTCAAACAAACATGAGGGGGCGTCACAGCAGAGCCCTACGAGCTAGGGGTCTGAGATTCGGCACGCATAAACTGGACGTATGTCCGGACAAGTTTGCCAAGTTTCAAGAATGCAGCAGTTACAGAACATGTGTGGGGGCCATGTAGGTTTACATTTTAAATCACTTTTAAGTGCTAAAGTGGCAGGTAACCTGAGGGGGTCCGGCAGCTGAACCGTGTGAGCTAGGGGCTTGAAATTTCACACAGATAAACTAGTTTCATGTATGAATAAGTGTGCCAAGTTTCATTAGCGCAGCCCTTACCACTTAGCCGCAGTGGGCTTTAGAATTTGCCAAGTTAGGCAATGCAAGCGAATGGAGACATTAAAAACTAGGCCTCAAACGAAGCTGACCGGCCGCTACGGCCGAACCGTACGAGCTAGGGCTCTGAAATTCGGCCTGCTCATACTAGATACAAGTATGAATTGACGTGCCAAGTTTCAAGAAAGCAGCACATACAGGACAAGTTTACGGGCCATGTAGGTATACATTTTAAATCGCTTTTAAGCGCTAAAGTGGCGGGTAACCTGAGGGGGTCCTGCAGCTGAACCGTGTAGGCTAGGGGCTTGAAATTTCACAGAGATAAACTAGTTGCAGGTATGAATAAGTGTGCCAAGTTTCATTAGCGCAGCCCTTACCACTCAGCCGCAGTGGGCTTTAGAGTTTGCTAACTTAGGCGACATATGCCAATGCGAAGACATGAGACTAGGCCTCAAACGAAGCTGACCGGCCGCTACGGCCGAACCGTACGAGCTAGGGCTCTGAAATTCGGCGTGCTCATACTAGATATAAGTATAAATTGACGTGCCAAGTTTCAAGAAAGCAGCACATACATAACACGTTTGGGGGCCATGTAGGTTTACATTTAAATCCCTTTTAGGCGCTCAAGCCGCATCCCCTATATAGGCATTACGGACTACCTCATTCTAGGTTCACAGGCCTGAGGGCTGACTAGGCCTCAAACACACATGAGGGGGCGTCGCGGCAGAGCCCTACGAGCTAGGGGTCTGAAATTCGGCACGCGTGAACTGGACGTGTGTCCGGACGAGCGTGCTGAGTTTCAAGAGTGCAGCTGTTACACAACACGTTTGAATCGACCCTCAGATTCAGCGAGGTCGGCAATGTTAAGTGAATGGAGGCACCGTGCATGTCATTTGACGTGTAGGAGAGGCCTAGGAAGACGATTCAAAGTGTTCCTGAAACTACACAGTCTGCTCTTTAAATCACCCAATACATGTCCATTAAAATTATGCCTTCTTAATTAGATTCTAACAGGTTTTAAATCTGAGAGGCTGCATCTCTTCGACTAGGCCTCAAACTACCTTCAGGGGGTGTCACGGCACGGCCGTAGGAGCTAGGGGTCTGAAATTTGGCAGGCGTAAACTAGATATGTCTCTGGACAAGTGTGCCAAGTTTCATGACTGAAGATATGACAGAACTGTTTTTATTGGCCCTCAAAGTCAGTGAGGTCGCCAATGTTAAGTGAATGGAGGCACCCCACCTGTCATTTGACAGGCCATAACTCCATGTAGGACTGGCCTAGGAAGATGGTTCAAAGTGTTCCTGAAACTAGACCGTCTGCTCTGTAAATCACCCATAACATGTCTGTGACGATTATGCTTCTTTAATTGATTAATTTAGCTTTCAAATCGAAGGAGCATATTTTGACTGCGATTTCCTCTGTCTGGCCAAAAAATGCCTGTGTGTGCCTAGACCCACAACCCCATACTGAAAGCTTGCTGCAGCCGAGAGGGGCCTCTCTTGGAAATCAGCTCATAACTGCAGTTTCCTTTGAGCTAGAGGACTGAAATTTGGGACAATGATAGGGGAGGGTGGTCTGCACCAGTGACCCAAATTTGGGGGGTCTATGCCACACGGGGTGGTTTTTATTAACCCTTTAGTGTCTGGTGGTCTCACGGCCGGCCCGTGTGAGCTAGAAGTCTGAAATTTGGCACGGTGGAGCAAGGCAAATTGGGAAATCACGTACTGAACTTTTACGAGCGCAGCCCTCACCAAAGGCCCGCAAATCACACGAAGGCACCTGCACCCTCAGCCGTGTGATAGAGACGGCTGGATTTTCTCCTGCATACACTAGGGACATGGACAAACACACCTGTAAAGTTTCATGCATGTACACCTCATAGAAGAGTTTTTATTGGCCCTCAAAGTCAGTGAGGTCGCCAATGTTAAGTGAATGGAGGCACCCCACCTGTCATTTGACAGGCCATAACTCTGTGTAGCAGTGACCTAGGAAGACCGTTCAAAGTGTTCCTGAAACTAGACAGTATGCTCTTTAAATCACCCGATACATGTCTGTTACGATTATGCCTCCTTAATTTGATTACAGCCTGTCTTTTTATGGTGAGCGGCCGCATTTCTTCCGAATAGGCCTCAAACTGACCTAGAGGGGGGGTCACGGCCCACCCATACGAGCCAGCGGTCTGAAATTCGGCACGCACGTACTACGTATTTGTATGAACCAAAGTCCCGAGTTTCGTGACCGCAGCTCTTAGAGAACATGTCTGCTGGACCTGTGAACTTACGTTTTAATAGGCCTTTAAGGGGAAAAGGGGCAAGGTCACTTGAGGGGGTCTTTTGGCTGAACCCTGTGACCTAGGGGGCTGAAATTTGGTGAGGAGATGCGCGACACATACCCAGTGAAGTGTTTACAGTATCATAGGTGCAGACCTGACAGAAGTAAAGTTATTCACTTCCAAAGAAAAAAGTGATTTCAGGCATAGGGATTACGGATACGGTAACTGGGAATATTAACGGTCACTGAGAGTGGCAGCTGGCGGTTGCCTAGGCAACGGCACGTCTCTCAGCGCAAATCGATACAAAAAAGTAACACTCTGTGGAGAGAGGGTGTGGCGCTGCAAGTAATATGCTGCCTTAGTGTAGGCTTGACAGAAACAGCCTGGTAAACTTTAAAACGTCACAAGTCCACAGAGGAGAAAGCTAAGTGGACGATTCAAAAATTCATGTCAAAGCACACATGCTCCACATTACAATGAAATATTGTTTTACTTTCAAAATATAATTATTTTAAGCATAGGGATTTCGGATTCCCTTAGTCTGAATGTCATTGGTCACTGAGATCAGCAGGTCACTGTTGTCTAGGCAACACAGATAAACTAGATGGATGAATAAATCAGTGTGCCGATACCTGTGTCTTCACCAATAGGGGCAGGCTGGGCAGGGGCACATCTCATAGATAGGTATTACGGACTGTCTCATTATGGACTCTTAAGCCGCAGCCCCTATATAGGCATTACGGACTACCTCATTCTAGGTTCACAGGCCTGATGGCTGACTAGGCCTCAAACAAACATGAGGGGGCGTCACAGCAGAGCCCTACGAGCTAGGGGTCTGAGATTCGGCACGCATAAACTGGACGTATGTCCGGACAAGTTTGCCAAGTTTCAAGAATGCAGCAGTTACAGAACATGTGTGGGGGCCATGTAGGTTTACATTTTAAATCACTTTTAAGTGCTAAAGTGGCAGGTAACCTGAGGGGGTCCGGCAGCTGAACCGTGTGAGCTAGGGGCTTGAAATTTCACACAGATAAACTAGTTTCATGTATGAATAAGTGTGCCAAGTTTCATTAGCGCAGCCCTTACCACTTAGCCGCAGTGGGCTTTAGAATTTGCCAAGTTAGGCAATGCAGGCGAATGGAGACATTAAAAACTAGGCCTCAAACGAAGCTGACCGGCCGCTACGGCTGAACCGTACGAGCTAGGGCTCTGAAATTCGGCGTGCTCGTACTAGATATAAGTTTGAATTGACTGGCAAAGTTTCAAGAATGCAGCACTCACAGAACACGTTTGTGGGCCATGTAGGTTTACATTTTAAATCGCTTTTAAGCGCTAAAGTGGCAGGTAACCTGAGGGGGTCCGGCAGCTGAACCGTGTGAGCTAGGGGCTTGAAATTTCACACAGATAAACTAGTTACAGGTATGAATAAGTGTGCCAAGTTTCATTAGTGCAGCCCTTACCACTGAGCCGCAGTGGACCTTTAAATTTGCTAACATAGGCAATGTTAAGTCAATGGAGACATTAAAAACTAGGCCTCAAACGAAGCTGACCGGCCGCTACGGCCGAACCGTACGAGCTAGGGCTCTGAAATTCGGCGTGCTCATACTAGATATAAGTATAAATTGACGTGCCAAGTTTCAAGAAAGCAGCACATACATAACACGTTTGGGGGCCATGTAGGTTTACATTTAAATCCCTTTTAGGCGCTCAAGCCGCATCCCCTATATAGGCATTACGGACTACCTCATTCTAGGTTCACAGGCCTGAGGGCTGACTAGGCCTCAAACACACATGAGGGGGCGTCGCGGCAGAGCCCTACGAGCTAGGGGTCTGAAATTCGGCACGCGTGAACTGGACGTGTGTCCGGACGAGCGTGCTGAGTTTCAAGAGTGCAGCTGTTACACAACACGTTTGAATCGACCCTCAGATTCAGCGAGGTCGGCAATGTTAAGTGAATGGAGGCACCGCGCATGTCATTTGACGTGTAGGAGAGGCCTAGGAAGACGATTCAAAGTGTTCCTGAAACTACACAGTCTGCTCTTTAAATCACCCAATACATGTCCATTAAAATTATGCCTTCTTAATTAGATTCTAACAGGTTTTAAATCTGAGAGGCTGCATCTCTTCGACTAGGCCTCAAACTACCTTCAGGGGGTGTCACGGCACGGCCGTAGGAGCTAGGGGTCTGAAATTTGGCAGGCGTAAACTAGATATGTCTCTGGACAAGTGTGCCAAGTTTCATGACTGAAGATATGACAGAACTGTTTTTATTGGCCCTCAAAGTCAGTGAGGTCGCCAATGTTAAGTGAATGGAGGCACCCCACCTGTCATTTGACAGGCCATAACTCCATGTAGGAGTGGCCTAGGAAGATGGTTCAAAGTGTTCCTGAAACTAGACCGTCTGCTCTGTAAATCACCCATAACATGTCTGTGTCGATTATGCTTCTTTAATTGATTAATTTAGCTTTCAATTCGGAGGAGCATATTTTGACTGCGATTTCCTCTGTCTGGCCAAAAAATGCCTGTGTGTGCCTAGACCCACAACCCCATACTGAAAGCTTGCTGCAGCCGAGAGGGGCCTCTCTTGGAAATCAGCTCATAACTGCAGTTTCCTTTGAGCTAGAGGACTGAAATTTGGGACAATGATAGGGGAGGGTGGTCTGCACCAGTGACCCAAATTTGGGGGGTCTATGCCACACGGGATGGTTTTCATTAACCCTTTAGTGTCTGGTGGTCTCACGGCCGGCCCGTGTGAGCTAGAAGTCTGAAATTTGGCACGGTGGAGCAAGGCAAATTGGGAAATCACGTACTGAACTTTTACGAGCGCAGCCCTCACCAAAGGCCCGCAAATCACACGAAGGCACCTGCACCCTCAGCCGTGTGATAGAGACGGCTGGATTTTCTCCTGCATACACTAGGGACATGGACAAACACACCTGTAAAGTTTCATGCATGTACACCTCATAGAAGAGTTTTTATTGGCCCTCAAAGTCAGTGAGGTCGCCAATGTTAAGTGAATGGAGGCACCCCACCTGTCATTTGACAGGCCATAACTCTGTGTAGCAGTGACCTAGGAAGACCGTTCAAAGTGTTCCTGAAACTAGACAGTATGCTCTTTAAATCACCCGATACATGTCTGTTACGATTATGCCTCCTTAATTTGATTACAGCCTGTCCTTTTATGGTGAGCGGCCGCATTTCTTCCGAATAGGCCTCAAACTGACCTAGGGGGGGGGTCACGGCCCATCCATACGAGCCAGCGGTCTGAAATTCGGCACGCACGTACTACGTATTTGTATGAACCAAAGTCCCGAGTTTCGTGAGCGCAGCTCTTAGAGAACATGTCTGCTGGACCTGTGAACTTATGTTTTAATAGGCCTTTAAGGGGAAAAGGGGCAAGGTCACTTGAGGGGGTCTTTTGGCTGAACCCTGTGACCTAGGGGGCTGAAATTTGGTGAGGAGATGCGCGACACATACCCAGTGAAGTGTTTACAGTATCATAGGTGCAGACCTGACAGAAGTAAAGTTATTCACTTCCAAAGAAAAAAGTGATTTCAGGCATAGGGATTACGGATACGGTAACTGGGAATATTAACGGTCACTGAGAGTGGCAGCTGGCGGTTGCCTAGGCAACGGCACGTCTCTCAGCGCAAATCGATACAAAAAAGTAACACTCTGTGGAGAGAGGGTGTGGCGCTGCAAGTAATATGCTGCCTTAGTGTAGGCTTGACAGAAACAGCCTGGTAAACTTTAAAACGTCACAAGTCCACAGAGGAGAAAGCTAAGTGGACGATTCAAAAATTCATGTCAAAGCACACATGCTCCACATTAAAATCAAATATTGTTTTACTTTCAAAATATAATTATTTTAAGCATAGGGATTTCGGATTCCCTTAGTCTGAATGTCATTGGTCACTGAGATCAGCAGGTCACCGTTGTCTAGGCAACACAGATAAACTAGATGGATGAATAAATCAGTGTGCCGATACCTGTGTCTTCACCAATAGGGGCAGGCTGGGCAGGGGCACATCTCATAGATAGGTATTACGGACTGTCTCATTATGGACTCTTAAGCCGCATCCCCTATATAGGCATTACGGACTACCTCATTCTAGGTTCACAGGCCTGATGGCTGACTAGGCCTCAAACAAACATGAGGGGGCGTCACAGCAGAGCCCTATGAGCTAGGGCTCTGAAATTCGGCGTGCACATACTAGATATGAGTATCAATTAACCTGCCATGTTTCAAGAATGCAGCAGTCACAGAACATGTGTGGGGGCCATGTAGGTTTACATTTTAAATCCCTTTTAAGCGCTAAAGTGGCAGGTAACCTGAGGGGGTCCGGCAGCTGAACCGTGTGAGCTAGGGGCTTGAAATTTCACACAGATAAACTAGTTTCATGTATGAATAAGTGTGCCAAGTTTCATTAGCGCAGCCCTTACCACTTAGCCGCAGTGGGCTTTAGAATTTGCCAAGTTAGGCAATGCAAGCGAATGGAGACATTAAAAACTAGGCCTCAAACGAAGCTGACCGGCCGCTACGGCCGAACCGTACGAGCTAGGGCTCTGAAATTCGGCGTGCTCATACTAGATACAAGTGTGAATTGACGTGCCAAGTTTCAAGAAAGCAGCACATACAGAACACGTTTGGGGGCCATGTAGGTTTACATTTTAAATTGCTTTTAAGCGCTAAAGTGGCGGGTGACCTGAGGGGGTCCTGCAGCTGAACCGTGTGGGCTAGGGGCTTGAAATTTCACACAGATAAACTATTTACTGGTATGAATAAGTGTGCCAAGTTTCATTAGTGCAGCCCTTACCACTGAGCCGCAGTGGACCTTTAAATTTGCTAACATAGGCAATGTTAAGTCAATGGAGACATTAAAAACTAGGCCTCAAACGAAGCTGACCGGCCGCTACGGCTGAACCGTACGAGCTAGGGCTCTGAAATTCGGCGTGCTCATGCTCGATATAAGTATAAATTGACGTGCCAAGTTTCAAGAAAGCAGCACATACATAACACGTTTGGGGGCCATGTAGGTTTACATTTAAATCCCTTTTAGGCGCTCAAGCCGCATCCCCTATATAGGCATTACGGACTACCTCATTCTAGGTTCACAGGCCTGATGGCTGACTAGGCCTCAAACACACATGAGGGGGCGTCGCGGCAGAGCCCTACGAGCTAGGGGTCTGAAATTCGGCACGCGTGAACTGGACGTGTGTCCGGACGAGCGTGCTGAGTTTCAAGAGTGCAGCTGTTACACAACACGTTTGAATCGACCCTCAGATTCAGCGAGGTCGGCAATGTTAAGTGAATGGAGGCACCGCGCATGTCATTTGACGTGTAGGAGAGGCCTAGGAAGACGATTCAAAGTGTTCCTGAAACTACACAGTCTGCTCTTTAAATCACCCAATACATGTCCATTAAAATTATGCCTTCTTAATTATATTCTAATAGGTTTTAAATCTGAGAGGCTGCATCTCTTCGACTAGGCCTCAAACTACCTTCAGGGGGCGCCACGGCGCAGCCGTATGAGCTAGGGGTCTGAAATTTGGCAGGCGTAAACTAGATATGTCTCTGGACAAGTGTGCCAAGTTTCATGACTGAAGATATGACAGAACTGTTTTTATTGGCCCTCAAAGTCAGTGAGGTCGCCAATGTTAAGTGAATGGAGGCACCCCACCTGTCATTTGACAGGCCATAACTCCATGTAGGACTGGCCTAGGAAGATGGTTCAAAGTGTTCCTGAAACTAGACCGTCTGCTCTGTAAATCACCCATAACATGTCTGTGACGATTATGCTTCTTTAATTGATTAATTTAGCTTTCAAATCGAAGGAGCATATTTTGACTGCGATTTCCTCTGTCTGGCCAAAAAATGCCTGTGTGTGCCTAGACCCACAACCCCATACTGAAAGCTTGCTGCAGCCGAGAGGGGCCTCTCTTGGAAATCAGCTCATAACTGCAGTTCCCTTTGAGCTAGAGGACTGAAATTTGGGACAATGATAGGGGAGGGTGGTCTGCACCAGTGACCCAAATTTGGGGGGTCTATGCCACACGGGGTGGTTTTTATTAACCCTTTAGTGTCTGGTGGTCTCACGGCCGGCCCGTGTGAGCTAGAAGTCTGAAATTTGGCACACTGGAGCAAGGCAAATTGGGAAATCACGTACTGAACTTTTACGAGCGCAGCCCTCACCAAAGGCCCGCAAATCACACGAAGGCACCTGCACCCTCAGCCGTGTGATAGAGACGGCTGGATTTTCTCCTGCATACACTAGGGACATGGACAAACACACCTGTAAAGTTTCATGCATGTACACCTCATAGAAGAGTTTTTATTGGCCCTCAAAGTCAGTGAGGTCGCCAATGTTAAGTGAATGGAGGCACCCCACCTGTCATTTGACAGGCCATAACTCTGTGTAGCAGTGACCTAGGAAGACCGTTCAAAGTCTTCCTGAAACTAGACAGTATGCTCTTTAAATCACCCGATACATGTCTGTTACGATTATGCCTCCTTAATTTGATTACAGCCTGTCTTTTTATGGTGAGCGGCCGCATTTCTTCCGAATAGGCCTCAAACTGACCTAGAGGGGGGGTCACGGCCCATCCATACGAGCCAGCGGTCTGAAATTCGGCACGCACGTACTACGTATTTGTATGAACCAAAGTCCCGAGTTTCGTGCGCGCAGCTCTTAGAGAACATGTCTGCTGGACCTGTGAACTTACGTTTTAATAGGCCTTTAAGGGGAAAAGGGGCAAGGTCACTTGAGGGGGTCTTTTGGCTGAACCCTGTGACCTAGGGGGCTGAAATTTGGTGAGGAGATGCGCGACACATACCCAGTGAAGTGTTTACAGTATCATAGGTGCAGACCTGACAGAAGTAAAGTTATTCACTTCCAAAGAAAAAAGTGATTTCAGGCATAGGGATTACGGATACGGTAACTGGGAATATTAACGGTCACTGAGAGTGGCAGCTGGCGGTTGCCTAGGCAACGGCACGTCTCTCAGCGCAAATCGATACAAAAAAGTAACACTCTGTGGAGAGAGGGTGTGGCGCTGCAAGTAATATGCTGCCTTAGTGTAGGCTTGACAGAAACAGCCTGGTAAACTTTAAAACGTCACAAGTCCACAGAGGAGAAAGCTAAGTGGACGATTCAAAAATTCATGTCAAAGCACACATGCTCCACATTAAAATCAAATATTGTTTTACTTTCAAAATATAATTATTTTAAGCATAGGGATTTCGGATTCCCTTAGTCTGAATGTCATTGGTCACTGAGATCAGCAGGTCACCGTTGTCTAGGCAACACAGATAAACTAGATGGACGAATAAATCAGTGTGCCGATACCTGTGTCTTCACCAATAGGGGCAGGCTGGGCAGAGGCACATCTCATAGATAGGTATTACGGACTGTCTCATTATGGACTCTAAAGCCGCATCCCCTATATAGGCATTACGGACTACCTCATTCTAGGTTCACAGGCCTGATGGCTGACTAGGCCTCAAACAAACATGAGGGGGCGTCACAGCAGAGCCCTACGAGCTAGGGCTCTGAAATTCGGCGTGCACATACTAGATATGAGTATCAATTAACCTGCCATGTTTCAAGAATGCAGCAGTCACAGAACATGTGTGGGGGCCATGTAGGTTTACATTTTAAATCCCTTTTAAGCGCTAAAGTGGCAGGTAACCTGAGGGGGTCCGGCAGCTGAACCGTGTGAGCTAGGGGCTTGAAATTTCACACAGATAAACTAGTTACAGGTATGAATAAGTGTGCCAAGTTTCATTAGCGCAGCTCTTACCACTCAGCCGCAGTGGGCTTTAGAGTTTGCTAACTTAGGCAATATATGCCAATGGGAAGAAATCAGACTAGGCCTCAAACGAAGCTGACCGGCCGCTACGGCCGAACCGTACGAGCTAGGGCTCTGAAATTCGGCGTGCTCATACTAGATATAAGTATGAATTGACGTGCCAAGTTTCAAGAAAGCAGCACATACAGAACAAGTTTGGGGGGCCATGTAGTTTTACATTTCAATTAGCTTTTAAGCGCTAATGTGGCGGGTAACCTGAGGGGGTCCTGCAGCTGAACCGTGTGGGCTAGGGGCTTGAGATTTCACACAGATAAACTAGTTGCATGTATGAATAAGTGTGCCAAGTTTCATTAGCACAGCTCTTACCACTCAGCCGCAGTGGGCTTTAGAGTTTGCCAAGTTAGGCAATGCAAGCGAATGGAGACATTAAAAACTAGGCCTCAAACGAAGCTGACCGGCCGCTACGGCCGAACCGTACGAGCTAGGGCTCTGAAATTCGGCGTGCTCATACTAGATACAAGTATGAATTGACGTGCCAAGTTTCAAGAAAGCAGCACATACAGGACAAGTTTGCGGGCCATGTAGGTATACATTTTAAATCGCTTTTAAGCGCTAAAGTGGCGGGTAACCTGAGGGGGTCCTGCAGCTGAACCGTGTGGGCTAGGGGCTTGAAATTTCACACAGATAAACTACTTACTGGTATGAATAAGTGTGCCAAGTTTCATTAGCGCAGCCCTTACCACTGAGCCGCAGTGGACCTTTAAATTTGCTAACATAGGCAATGTTAAGTCAATGGAGACATTAAAAACTAGGCCTCAAACGAAGCTGACCGGCCGCTACGGCCGAACCGTACGAGCTAGGGCTCTGAAATTCGGCGTGCTCATACTAGATACAAGTATGAATTGACGTGCCAAGTTTCAAGAAAGCAGCACATACAGGACAAGTTTGCGGGCCATGTAGGTATACATTTTAAATCGCTTTTAAGCGCTAAAGTGGCGGGTAACCTGAGGGGGTCCTGCAGCTGAACCGTGTGGGCTAGGGGCTTGAAATTTCACACAGATAAACTACTTACTGGTATGAATAAGTGTGCCAAGTTTCATTAGCGCAGCCCTTACCACTGAGCCGCAGTGGACCTTTAAATTTGCTAACATAGGCAATGTTAAGTCAATGGAGACATTAAAAACTAGGCCTCAAACGAAGCTGACCGGCCGCTACGGCCGAACCGTACGAGCTAGGGCTCTGAAATTCGGCGTGCTCATACTCGATATAAGTATGAATTGACCTGCCAAGTTTCAAGAAAGCAGCACATACATAACACGTTTGGGGGCCATGTACGTTTACATTTAAATCCCTTTTAGGCGCTCAAGCCGCATCCCCTATATAGGCATTACGGACTACCTCATTCTAGGTTCACAGGCCTGAGGGCTGACTAGGCCTCAAACAAACATGAGGGGGCGTCACGACGGAGCCCTACGAGCTAGGATTCTGAAATTCGGCACGCGTAAACTCGACGTGCGTCCGGACAAGCGTGCCGAGTTTCCAGAACGCAGCTCTTACAGAACAGTTTTAATCGACCCTCAGATTCAGCGAGGTCGGCAATGTTAAGTGAATGGAGGCACCGCGTATGTCATTTGAAGTGTAGGAGTGGCCTAGGAAGATGATTCAAAATGTTCCTGAGACTAGACAGTCTGCTCTTTAAATCACCCAATACATGTCCATTAAAATTATGCCTTCTTAATTAGATTCTAACAGGCTTTAAATGTGAGAGGCTGCATCTCTTTGACTAGGCCTCAAACTACCTTCAGGGGGCGCCACGGCGCAGCCGTATGAGCTAGGGGCCTGAGATTTGGCACGCATAAACTAGATATGTCTCTGGACAAGTGTGCCAAGTTTCATGACTCTAGATATGACAGAACAGTTTTTATTGGCCCTCAAAGTCAGTGAGGTCGCCAATGTTAAGTGAATGGAGGCACCCCACCTGTCATTTGACAGGCCATAACTCCATGTAGGAGTGGCCTAGGAAGATGGTTCAAAGTGTTCCAGAAACTAGACCGTCTGCTCTGTAAATCACCCATAACATGTCTGTGACGATTATGCTTCTTTAATTGATTAATTTAGCTTTCAAATCGGAGGAGCATATTTTGACTGCGATTTCCTCTGTCTGGCCAAAAAATGCCTGTGTGTGCCTAGACCCACAACCCCATACTGAAAGCTTGCTGCAGCCGAGAGGGGCCTCTCTTGGAAATCAGCTCATAACTGCAGTTCCCTTTGAGCTAGAGGACTGAAATTTGGGACAATGATAGGGGAGGGTGGTCTTCACCAGTGACCCAAATTTGGGGGGTCTATGCCACACGGGATGGTTTTTATTAACCCTTTAGTGTCTGGTGGTCTCACGGCCGGCCCGTGTGAGCTAGAAGTCTGAAATTTGGCACGGTGGAGCAAGGCAAATTGGGAAATCACGTACTGAACTTTTACGAGCGCAGCCCTCACCAAAGGCCCGCAAATCACACGAAGGCACCTGCACCCTCAGCCGTGTGATAGAGACGGCTGGATTTTCTCCTGCATACACTAGGGACATGGACAAACACACCTGTAAAGTTTCATGCATGTACACCTCATAGAAGAGTTTTTATTGGCCCTCAAAGTCAGTGAGGTCGCCAATGTTAAGTGAATGGAGGCACCCCACCTGTCATTTGACAGGCCATAACTCTGTGTAGCAGTGACCTAGGAAGACCGTTCAAAGTCTCCCTGAAACTAGACAGTATGCTCTTTAAATCACCCGATACATGTCTGTTACGATTATGCCTCCTTAATTTGATTACAGCCTGTCTTTTTATGGTGAGCGGCCGCATTTCTTCCGAATAGGCCTCAAACTGACCTAGAGGGGGGGTCACGGCCCACCCATACGAGCCAGCGGTCTGAAATTCGGCACGCACGTACTACGTATTTGTATGAACCAAAGTCCCGAGTTTCGTGACCGCAGCTCTTAGAGAACATGTCTGCTGGACCTGTGAACTTACGTTTTAATAGGCCTTTAAGGGGAAAAGGGGCAAGGTCACTTGAGGGGGTCTTTTGGCTGAACCCTGTGACCTAGGGGGCTGAAATTTGGTGAGGAGATGCGCGACACATACCCAGTGAAGTGTTTACAGTATCATAGGTGCAGACCTGACAGAAGTAAAGTTATTCACTTCCAAAGAAAAAAGTGATTTCAGGCATAGGGATTACGGATACGGTAACTGGGAATATTAACGGTCACTGAGAGTGGCAGCTGGCGGTTGCCTAGGCAACGGCACGTCTCTCAGCGCAAATCGATACAAAAAAGTAACACTCTGTGGAGAGAGGGTGTGGCGCTGCAAGTAATATGCTGCCTTAGTGTAGGCTTGACAGAAACAGCCTGGTAAACTTTAAAACGTCACAAGTCCACAGAGGAGAAAGCTAAGTGGACGATTCAAAAATTCATGTCAAAGCACACATGCTCCACATTACAATCAAATATTGTTTTACTTTCAAAATATAATTATTTTAAGCATAGGGATTTCGGATTCCCTTAGTCTGAATGTCATTGGTCACTGAGATCAGCAGGTCACCGTTGTCTAGGCAACACAGATAAACTAGATGGATGAATAAATCAGTGTGCCGATACCTGTGTCTTCACCAATAGGGGCAGGCTGGGCAGGGGCACATCTCATAGATAGGTATTACGGACTGTCTCATTATGGACTCTTAAGCCGCATCCCCTATATAGGCATTACGGACTACCTCATTCTAGGTTCACAGGCCTGGTGGCTGACTAGGCCTCAAACAAACATGAGGGGGCGTCACAGCAGAGCCCTACGAGCTAGGGGTCTGAGATTCGGCACGCATAAACTGGATGTATGTCCGGACAAGTTTGCCAAGTTTCAAGAATGCAGCAGTTACAGAACATGTGTGGGGGCCATGTAGGTTTACATTTTAAATCACTTTTAAGTGCTAAAGTGGCAGGTAACCTGAGGGGGTCCGGCAGCTGAACCGTGTGAGCTAGGGGCTTGAAATTTCACACAGATAAACTAGTTACAGGTATGAATAAGTGTGCCAAGTTTCATTAGCGCAGCCCTTACCACTTAGCCGCAGTGGGCTTTAGAATTTGCCAAGTTAGGCAATGCAGGCGAATGGAGACATTAAAAACTAGGCCTCAAACGAAGCTGACCGGCCGCTACGGCTGAACCGTACGAGCTAGGGCTCTGAAATTCGGCGTGCTCGTACTAGATATAAGTATGAATTGACTGGCCAAGTTTCAAGAATGCAGCACTCACAGAACACGTTTGTGGGCCATGTAGGTTTACATTTTAAATCGCTTTTAAGCGCTAAAGTGGCAGGTAACCTGAGGGGGTCCGGCAGCTGAACCGTGTGAGCTAGGGGCTTGAAATTTCACACAGATAAACTAGTTACAGGTATGAATAAGTGTGCCAAGTTTCATTAGCACAGCTCTTACCACTCAGCCGCAGTGGGCTTTAGAGTTTGCTAACTTTGGCGGTATATGCCAATGCGAAGAAATCAGACTAGGCCTCAAACGAAGCTGACCGGCCGCTACGGCCGAACCGTACGAGCTAGGGCTCTGAAATTCGGCGCACTCATACTAGATATAAGTATTAATTAACGTGCCAAGTTTCAAGAATGCAGCACTTACAGAACACGTTTGGAGGCCATGTAGGTTTACATTTTAATTAGCTACTGTTCGTTGCTGAGGCCGCATGTCATAGCTATAGGTAAAGTGCCCCCTACTGTTCATTGCTGAGGCCTCATCCCCTACATACACATGACGGATCCCCTACATAGATGTGACGGATCCCCTACTGCTCATTGCTGAGGCCGCATCCCCTACATAGACATGAGGTATTCCCTAAGGTTCATTGCTGAGGCCGCATCCCCTACATACACATGAGGGATTCCCTACTGCTTGCCGCTGAGGCCGCATCCCCTACATAGACATGAGGTATTCCCTAAGGTTCATTGCTGAGGCCGCACCTCCTACATACAGATGATGGATCACCTACTGTTTGTTGCTGTCATAATTAAGGATAACGTGCCCCCTACTGTTGATAGTTGAGGCTGCATCTTCTACATACAGATGACAGATCCCCTACTGTTCATTGCTGAGGCCGCATCCCCTACATACACATGAGGGATTCCCTACTGCTTGTTGCTGAGGCCGCATCCCCTACATAGACATGAGGTATTCCCTAAGGTTCATTGCTGAGGCCGCATCCCCTACATACACATGAGGGATTCCCTACTGCTTGTTGCTGAGGCCACATCCCCTACATAGGCATGAGTGATCCCCTAGGGTTCATTAATGAGGTCGCATCCCCTACATATGGATAACAGATTGCCTACCTTTTTGTGTTTCTTGTTCATTGGTCATGACAAAGTGAAAAATTGACAAAGTGTCAAAATGAGATTGTGAGAGATTACAGATTACCTAGGAAGACTGCTTCAGTTATATTACAGATATCCTCAAAAGTCTCCTAACAGTTGTTACAGATTACATCAATATGGTAACCCTAGGCCAGATTTCCTAACGGTCATTACAGATTGCATCAATAGGCTAACCCTAGGCCAGGTCCCCTAACAGTTATTACGGCTTACATCAACAGGCTAACCCTAGGCCAGATTCTCTAACAGTTATTACGGATTGCATCAATATGGTACCCCTAGGCCAGAGTCCCTAACAGTTATTACGGATTGCATCAATAGGCTAACCCTAGGCCTGATTCCCTAACAGTTATTACGGATTGCATCAATAGGCTAACCGTAGGCAAGATGTCACAAGAGGTATTATTTGGACTTATGCAACAGATATCTTAACAGTCATTACGGATTGCATCAATAGGCTAACCCTAGGCCAGATATCATAACAGTTATTACAGATTGCATCAATAGGCTAACCCTAGGCCAGATATCATAACAGTTATTACGGATTGCATCAATTGGCTAACCCTAGGCCAGATATCCTAACAGTTATTACAGATTGCATCAATAGGCTAACCCTAGGCCAGATTCCCTAACAGTTATTACGGATTGCATCAATAGGCTAACCCTAGGCCAGATATCCTAACAGTTATTACGGATTGCATCAATAGGCTAACCCTAGGCCAAATGTCACAACAGGTATTATTTGGACATGCAACAGACATTGTAACAGTTATTACGGATTGCATCAATAGGCTAACCCTATGCCAGATATCATAACAGTTATTACGGATTGCATCAATTGGCTAACCCTAGGCCAGATATCCTAACAGTTATTACAGATTGCATCAATAGGCTAACCCTAGGCCAGATTCCCTAACAGTTATTACGGATTGCATCAATAGGCTAACCCTAGGCCAGACCCCCTAACAGTTATTATGGATTGCATCAATAGGCTAACCCTAGGCCAGATTCCCTAACAGTTATTACGGATTGCATCAATAGGCTAACCCTAGGCCAGATGTCACAACAGGTATTATTTGGACATGCAACAGATATTGTAACAGTTATTACGGATTGCATCAATAGGCTAACCCTAGGCCAGATATCCTAACAGTTATTACGGATTGCATCAATAGGCTAACCCTAGGCCAGATTTCCTAACAGATATTACGAATTGCATCAATAGGCTAACCCTAGGCCAGATTCTCTAACAGTTATTACAGATTGCATCAATAGGCTAACCCTAGGCCTGATTCCCTAACAGTTATTACGGATTGCATCAATAGGCTAACCCTAGGCCAGATATCCTAACAGTTATTACGGATTGCATCAATAGGCTAACCCTAGGCCAGACCCCCTAAGAGTTATTACGGATTGCATCAATATGGTAACCCTAGGCCAGATTCCCTAACAGTTATTACGGATTGCATCAATAGGCTAACCCTAGGCCAGATGTCACAACAGGTATTATTTGGACATGCAACAGATATTGTAACAGTTATTACGGATTGCATCAATAGGCTAACCCTAGGCCAGATATCCTAACAGTTATTACGGATTGCATCAATAGGCTAACCCTAGGCCAGATTTCCTAACAGATATTACAAATTGCATCAATAGGCTAACCCTAGGCCGGATTCCCTAAGAGTTATTACGAATTGCATCAATAGGCTAACCCTAGGCCAGATATCCTAACAGTTATTACGGATTGCATCAATAGGCTAACCCTAGGCCTGATTCCCTAACAGTTATTACGGATTGCATCAATAGGCTAAGCCTAGGCCAGATGTCACAACAGGTATTATTTGGACATGCAACAGATATTGTAACAGTTATTACGGATTGCATCAATAGGCTAACCCTAGGCCAGATATCCTAACAGTTATTACGGATTGCATCAATAGGCTAACCCTAGGCCAGATTCCCTAACAGTTATTACGGATTGCATCAATAGGCTAACCCTAGGCCAAATGTCACAACAGGTATTATTTGGACATGCAACAGATATTGTAACAGTTATTACGGATTGCATCAATAGGCTAACCCTAGGCCAGATATCATAACAGTTATTACGGATTGCATCAATTGGCTAACCCTAGGCCAGATATCCTAACAGTTATTACAGATTGCATCAATAGGCTAACCCTAGGCCAGATTCCCTAACAGTTATTACGGATTGCATCAATAGGCTAACCCTAGGCCAGACCCCCTAAGAGTTATTATGGATTGCATCAATAGGCTAACCCTAGGCCAGATGCCCTAACAGTTATTACGGATTGCATCAATAGGCTAACCCTAGGCCACATGTCACAACAGGTATTATTTGGACATGCAACAGAAATCCTAACAGATATTACGAATTGCATCAATAGGCTAACCCTAGGCCAAATGTCACAACAGGTATTATTTGGACATGCAACAGATATTGTAACAGTTATTACGGATTGCATCAATAGGCTAACCCTAGGCCAGATATCATAACAGTTATTACGGATTGCATCAATTGGCTAACCCTAGGCCAGATATCCTAACAGTTATTACAGATTGCATCAATAGGCTAACCCTAGGCCAGATATCCTAACAGTTATTACGGATTGCATCAATAGGCTAACCCTAGGCCAGATATCCTAACAGTTATTACGGATTGCATCAATAGGCTAACCCTAGGCCAGATTTCCTAACAGATATTACGAATTGCATCAATAGGCTAACCCTAGGCCGGATTCCCTAAGAGTTATTACGAATTGCATCAATAGGCTAACCCTAGGCCAGATATCCTAACAGTTATTACGGATTGCATCAATAGGCTAACCCTAGGCCAGACCCCCTAAGAGTTATTATGGATTGCATCAATAGGCTAACCCTAGGCCAGATGCCCTAACAGTTATTACGGATTGCATCAATAGGCTAACCCTAGGCCACATGTCACAACAGGTATTATTTGGACATGCAACAGAAATCCTAACAGATATTACGAATTGCATCAATAGGCTAACCCTAGGCCAAATGTCACAACAGGTATTATTTGGACATGCAACAGACATTGTAACAGTTATTACGGATTGCATCAATTGGCTAACCCTAGGCCAGATATCCTAACAGTTATTACAGATTGCATCAATAGGCTAACCCTAGGCCTGATTCCCTAACAGTTATTACGGATTGCATCAAAAGGCTAACCCTAGGCCAGATGTCACAAGAGGTATTATTTGGACATGCAACAGATATTGTAACAGTTATTACGGATTGCATCAATAGGCTAACCCTAGGCCAGATATCCTAACAGTTATTACGGATTGCATCAATAGGCTAACCCTAGGCCAGATTTCCTAACAGATATTACGAATTGCATCAATAGGCTAACCCTAGGCCGGATTGCCTAAGAGTTATTACGAATTGCATCAATAGGCTAACCCTAGGCCAGATATCCTAACAGTTATTACGGATTGCATCAATAGGCTAACCCTAGGCCTGATTCCCTAACAGTTATTACGGATTGCATCAATAGGCTAACCCTAGGCCAGATGTCACAAGAGGTATTATTTGGACATGCAACAGATATTGTAACAGTTATTACGGATTGCATCAATAGGCTAACCCTAGGCCAGATATCCTAACAGTTATTACGGATTGCATCAATAGGCTAACCCTAGGCCAGATTTCCTAACAGATATTACGAATTGCATCAATAGGCTAACCCTAGGCCGGATTCCCTAAGAGTTATTACGAATTGCATCAATAGGCTAACCCTAGGCCAGATATCCTAACAGTTATTACGGATTGCATCAATAGGCTAACCCTAGGCCTGATTCCCTAACAGTTATTACGGATTGCATCAATAGGCTAACCCTAGGCCAAATGTCACAAGAGGTATTATTTGGACATGCAACAGATATTGTAACAGTTATTACGGATTGCATCAATAGGCTAACCCTAGGCCAGATATCATAACAGTTATTACGGATTGCATCAATTGGCTAACCCTAGGCCAGATATCTTAACAGTTATTACAGATTGCATCAATAGGCTAACCCTAGGCCAGATTCCCTAACAGTTATTACGGATTGCATCAATAGGCTAACCCTAGGCCAGATATCCTAACAGTTATTACGGATTGCATCAATAGGCTAACCCTAGGCCAAATGTCACAACAGGTATTATTTGGACATGCAACAGATATTGTAACAGTTATTACGGATTGCATCAATAGGCTAACCCTAGGCCAGATATCATAACAGTTATTACGGATTGCATCATTTGGCTAACCCTAGGCCAGATATCTTAACAGTTATTACAGATTGCATCAATAGGCTAACCCTAGGCCAGATTACCTAACAGTTATTACGGATTGCATCAATAGGCTAACCCTAGGCCAGACCCCCTAAGAGTTATTATGGATTGCATCAATAGGCTAACCCTAGGCCAGATGCCCTAACAGTTATTACGGATTGCATCAATAGGCTAACCCTAGGCCACATGTCACAACAGGTATTATTTGGACATGCAACAGAAATCCTAACAGATATTACGAATTGCATCAATAGGCTAACCCTAGGCCAAATGTCACAACAGGTATTATTTGGACATGCAACAGACATTGTAACAGTTATTACGGATTGCATCAATAGGCTAACCCTATGCCAGATATCATAACAGTTATTACGGATTGCATCAATTGGCTAACCCTAGGCCAGATATCCTAACAGTTATTACAGATTGCATCAATAGGCTAACCCTAGGCCTGATTCCCTAACAGTTATTACGGATTGCATCAATAGGCTAACCCTAGGCCAGATGTCACAAGAGGTATTATTTGGACATGCAACAGATATTGTAACAGTTATTACGGATTGCATCAATAAGCTAACCCTAGGCCAGATATCCTAACAGTTATTACGGATTGCATCAATAGGCTAACCCTAGGCCAGATTTCCTAACAGATATTACGAATTGCATCAATAGGCTAACCCTAGGCCGGATTGCCTAAGAGTTATTACGAATTGCATCAATAGGCTAACCCTAGGCCAGATATCCTAACAGTTATTACGGATTGCATCAATAGGCTAACCCTAGGCCTGATTCCCTAACAGTTATTACGGATTGCATCAATAGGCTAACCCTAGGCCAGATGTCACAAGAGGTATTATTTGGACATGCAACAGATATTGTAACAGTTATTACGGATTGCATCAATAGGCTAACCCTAGGCCAGATATCCTAACAGTTATTACGGATTGCATCAATAGGCTAACCCTAGGCCAGATTTCCTAACAGATATTACGAATTGCATCAATAGGCTAACCCTAGGCCGGATTGCCTAAGAGTTATTACGAATTGCATCAATAGGCTAACCCTAGGCCAGATATCCTAACAGTTATTACAGATTGCATCAATAGGCTAACCCTAGGCCAGATTCCCTAACAGTTATTACGGATTGCATCAATAGGCTAACCCTAGGCCACATGTCACAACAGGTATTATTTGGACATGCAACAGATATTGTAACAGTTATTACGGATTGCATCAATAGGCTAACCCTAGGCCAGATATCCTAACAGTTATTACGGATTGCATCAATAGGCTAACCCTAGGCCAGATTTCCTAACAGATATTACGAATTGCATCAATAGGCTAACCCTAGGCCGGATTCCCTAAGAGTTATTACGAATTGCATCAATAGGCTAACCCTAGGCCAGATATCCTAACAGTTATTACGGATTGCATCAATAGGCTAACCCTAGGCCTGATTCCCTAACAGTTATTACGGATTGCATCAATAGGCTAACCGTAGGCAAGATGTCACAAGAGGTATTATTTGGACTTATGCAACAGATATCTTAACAGTCATTACGGATTGCATCAATAGGCTAACCCTAGGCCAGATTCTCTAACAGTTATTACAGATTGCATCAATAGGCTAACCCTAGGCCTGATTCCCTAACAGTTATTACGGATTGCATCAATAGGCTAACCCTAGGCCAGATATCCTAACAGTTATTACGGATTGCATCAATAGGCTAACCCTAGGCCAGACCCCCTAAGAGTTATTACGGATTGCATCAATATGGTAACCCTAGGCCAGATTCCCTAACAGTTATTACGGATTGCATCAATAGGCTAACCCTAGGCCAGATGTCACAACAGGTATTATTTGGACATGCAACAGATATTGTAACAGTTATTACGGATTGCATCAATAGGCTAACCCTAGGCCAGATATCGTAACAGTTATTACGGATTGCATAAATAGGCTAACCCTAGGCCAGATTTCCTAACAGATATTACGGATTGCATCAATAGGCTAACCCTAGGCCGGATTCCCTAAGAGTTATTACGAATTGCATCAATAGGCTAACCCTAGGCCAGATATCCTAACAGTTATTACGGATTGCATCAATAGGCTAACCCTAGGCCTGATTCCCTAACAGTTATTACGGATTGCATCAATAGGCTAACCCTAGGCCAGATTTCCTAACAGATATTACGAATTGCATCAATAGGCTAACACTAGGCCGGATTCCCTAAGAGTTATTACGAATTGCATCAATAGGCTAACCCTAGGCCAGATATCCTAACAGTTATTACGGATTGCATCAATAGGCTAACCCTAGGCCTGATTCCCTAACAGTTATTACGGATTGCATCAATAGGCTAACCCTAGGCCAGATGTCACAAGAGGTATTATTTGGACATGCAACAGATATTGTAACAGTTATTACGGATTGCATCAATAGGCTAACCCTAGGCCAGATATCCTAACAGTTATTACGGATTGCATCAATAGGCTAACCCTAGGCCAGATTTCCTAACAGATATTACGAATTGCATCAATAGGCTAACCCTAGGCCGGATTCCCTAAGAGTTATTACGAATTGCATCAATAGGCTAACCCTAGGCCAGATATCCTAACAGTTATTACGGATTGCATCAATAGGCTAACCCTAGGCCAGATGCCCTAACAGTTATTACGGATTGCATCAATAGGCTAACCCTAGGCCACATGTCACAACAGGTATTATTTGGACATGCAACAGAAATCCTAACAGATATTACGAATTGCATCAATAGGCTAACCCTAGGCCAAATGTCACAACAGGTATTATTTGGACATGCAACAGATATTGTAACAGTTATTACGGATTGCATCAATAGGCTAACCCTAGGCCAGATATCCTAACAGTTATTACGGATTGCATCAATAGGCTAACCCTAGGCCAGATTTCCTAACAGATATTACGAATTGCATCAATAGGCTAACCCTAGGCCGGATTCCCTAAGAGTTATTACGAATTGCATCAATAGGCTAACCCTAGGCCAGATATCCTAACAGTTATTACAGATTGCATCAATAGGCTAACCCTAGGCCAGATTCCCTAACAGTTATTACGGATTGCATCAATAGGCTAACCCTAGGCCAGATGTCACAACAGGTATTATTTGGACATGCAACAGATATTGTAACAGTTATTACGGATTGCATCAATAGGCTAACCCTAGGCCAGATATCCTAACAGTTATTACGGATTGCATCAATAGGCTAACCCTAGGCCAGATTTCCTAACAGATATTACGAATTGCATCAATAGGCTAACCCTAGGCCGGATTCCCTAAGAGTTATTACGAATTGCATCAATAGGCTAACCCTAGGCCAGATATCCTAACAGTTATTACGGATTGCATCAATAGGCTAACCCTAGGCCAGATTTCCTAACAGATATTACGAATTGCATCAATAGGCTAACCCTAGGCCGGATTCCCTAAGAGTTATTACGAATTGCATCAATAGGCTAACCATAGGCCAGATATCCTAACAGTTATTACGGATTGCATCAATAGGCTAACCCTAGGCCTGATTCCCTAACAGTTATTACGGATTGCATCAATAGGCTAAGCCTAGGCCAGATGTCACAACAGGTATTATTTGGACATGCAACAGATATTGTAACAGTTATTACGGATTGCATCAATAGGCTAACCCTAGGCCAGATATCCTAACAGTTATTACGGATTGCATCAATAGGCTAACCCTAGGCCAGATTCCCTAACAGTTATTACGGATTGCATCAATAGGCTAACCCTAGGCCAAATGTCACAACAGGTATTATTTGGACATGCAACAGATATTGTAACAGTTATTACGGATTGCATCAATAGGCTAACCCTAGGCCAGATATCATAACAGTTATTACGGATTGCATCAATTGGCTAACCCTAGGCCAGATATCCTAACAGTTATTACAGATTGCATCAATAGGCTAACCCTAGGCCAGATTCCCTAACAGTTATTACGGATTGCATCAATAGGCTAACCCTAGGCCAGACCCCCTAAGAGTTATTATGGATTGCATCAATAGGCTAACCCTAGGCCAGATGCCCTAACAGTTATTATGGATTGCATCAATAGGCTAACCCTAGGCCAAATGTCACAACAGGTATTATTTGGACATGCAACAGATATTGTAACAGTTATTACGGATTGCATCAATAGGCTAACCCTAGGCCAGATATCATAACAGTTATTACGGATTGCATCAATTGGCTAACCCTAGGCCAGATATCCTAACAGTTATTACAGATTGCATCAATAGGCTAACCCTAGGCCAGATTCCCTAACAGTTATTACGGATTGCATCAATAGGCTAACCCTAGGCCAGACCCCCTAAGAGTTATTATGGATTGCATCAATAGGCTAACCCTAGGCCAGATTCCCTAACAGTTATTACAGATTGCATCAATAGGCTAAGCCTAGGTCAGATGTCACAACAGGTATTATTTGGACATGCAACAGATATTGTAACAGTTATTACGGATTGCATCAATAGGCTAACCCTAGGCCAGATATCCTAACAGTTATTACGGATTGCATCAATAGGCTAACCCTAGGCCAGATTTCCTAACAGATATTACGAATTGCATCAATAGGCTAACCCTAGGCCGGATTCCCTAAGAGTTATTACGGATTGCATGAATATGGCAACCCTAGGCCAGATTCCATAACAGTTATTACGGATTGCATCAATAGGCTAACCCTAGGCCAGATTCCCTAACAGTTATTATGGATTGCATCAATAGGCTAACCTTAGCCCAGGTTATATTTGTACTGATGCGACAGATGTCCTAACAGTTATTACCAATTACATCAATATGGTAACCATAGGCCAGATGTTATAACAGTTATTACAGATTATATCAATATGGTAACCCTAGGCCATATAGATTTCGGCGTTTTGCGTCCCAGTTCCCTAGGCAATGTTACGCATTTCTTAAACAAGGTAACCCTAGGCCAGATTTTAGAATAGGTATTATGTTCAGCCAGAAGTCCTGTATCATATTACAGATAACCTAAACCAGAACACCTACGGATCCAGTGTAGTGAAGGTAGTAAAGCTGTAATCATTAATTGCCAATTCCCTATTCTTGATTGCAGATTACATAATTAGGCTAACCCTAGGCCAGATTTTAGAATAGGCATTATGTACGTACAGAAGTCCTATATCATATTACAGATAACCTAAACCAGAACACCTAAGGATCCATTGTAGTGAAGGTAGTAAAGCTGTAATCATTAATTGCCAATTCCCTATTCTTGATTGCAGATTACATAATTAGGCTAACCCTAGGCCAGATTTTAGAATAGGCATTATGTACGTACAGAAGTCCTATATCATATTACAGATAACCTAAACCAGAACACCTACGGATCCATTGTAGTGAAGGTAGTAAAGCTGTAATCATTAATTGCCAATTCCCTATTCTTGATTGCAGATTACATAATTAGGCTAACCCTAGGCCAGATTTTAGAATAGGCATTATGTACGTACAGAAGTCCTATATCATATTACAGATAACCTAAACCAGAACACCTACGGATCCATTGTAGTGAAGGTAGTAAAGCTGTAATCATTTATTGCCAATTCCCTATTCTTAATTGCAGATTATATAATTAGGCTAACCCTAGGCCAGATTTTAAAATAGGCTTTATGTACGGACAGAAGTCCTATATCATATTACAGATAACCTAAACCAGAACACCTATGGATCCACTGTAGTGAAGGTAGTGAAGCTGTAACCAGAAAATCCCAATTCCCTATTCTTAATTGCAGAATACATAAGTAGGCTGACCGAGGCCATATAGATTTCGGCGTTTTGCGTCCCAGTTCCCTAGCATTATTACGCATTTGTTAAAGAAGGTAACCCTAGGCCAGATTTTAGAATAGGTATTATGCACGGCCAGAAGTCCTGTATCATATTACAGATACCCTAAACCAGAATACCTATAGATCGAGTGTAGTGAAGGTAGTGAAGCTGTAACTAATAATAAAGATTCAGTTCCTTGTCCTAGGGTGACATCAAGTGGTCAAACGGTGGTACTTCAGCCACTAACCTAGAAAAGTAGGGATTACGGCCGGAATTATAGGTATGGTGGCCTGGACCGTTAGGGAGGCCGTAATATTTAGCTATGGTTAGGGCCAGGGCACTAATTAGGGTTAGGGTTAGGGTTAGGGTTAGGGTTAGGGTTAGGGTTAGGGTTAGGAGCCTGTCCAGAATACCTATTATTTTTTCCGCATTTTGTAAAAAAAATGTATGGGACGGGTTTTTTTCCTGGCCTGTATTAAGTTTTATGGCCTGAATTTAGGAAACCTGGCCTCGTCAATGGGAAAATCCCATACGTTCGAAAAGCCAGGATACCTATAATTCATTAGAAGGACGTAATTCCTATTACGTAGTAACTGTTTTTGTACTGCAGGTGGCAGTATTTATTTTTTAAAAATATATTACGGATTACCTAAGTCTCATTATCTCAGGCCTATCTCAGACATATATATTACGGCTTCTATAATTCAGTAATAAGGTTTGTAGTAGCTTAACATAGGCTAATGTCACAGCCCGTTTTACATGGCCAAAATTGTTTTTTGATCAAGTTTTTAAAGTATATTGTGTTTTTTCTGTCTGTACATCACATATATATGTAGGCAGGCATAGCCAGATGTATTTGTGCATTTACTTTTTTGTTTTTAATCTTTATTGTCTATTATCTTTAATCGATGTAGCTAATGTTTTATCATTTAGTTATGCTTAGGGAGGCCGTAATAAATAATATATATTGTGCACTTTATTGCTCAAGCTGCAGTACCTTTGTCTTCACCAACAGAGGGCAGACTGAGCTATTGGTCTCTATGGCATAGGTAGTAAAGCCTGATTATGTATGTATCATGGACTACCACAGTAGTCATTATACTTAGTGTTATAGCTGTGAAAAAAGTGACATCTTAGCATTTAGTTATACATAGGGAGGCCGTAATAAGTAATATACATTCTGCACTTTATTGCTCAAGCTGCAGTACCTTTGTCTTGACCAACAGAGGGCAGACTGAGCTATTGGTCTCTATGGCATAGGTAGTAAAGCCGGATTGTATATTTATCATGGACTACCACAGTAGTCATTATACTTAGTGTTATAGCTGTCAAAAAAGTGACATCTTATCATTTAGTTATACATAGGGAGGCCGTAATAAGTAATATATATTGCGCACTTTATTGCTCAAGCTGCAGTACCTTTGTCTTCACCAACAGAGGGCAGACTGAGCTATTGGTCTCTATGGTATAGGCAGTAAAGCCGGATTATATAGGTATGGTAGTAAGGCCGGATCCTGTATTTATCGTGGACTACCACAGTAGTCATTATACTTAGTGTTATAGCTGTCAAAAAAGTGACAGCTCGTTTTACATGACCAAAAGTGTTTTTTGATCAACTGTTTTAAGTATGTTGTGTTTTTTATGTCTGTACATTACATATGCATGTATGCAGGCATAGCCAGATGTATTTGTGCATTTATTTTTTTGTTTTTAATCTTTATTGTCTATTATCTTTATTCGATGTCGCTAACTTTTTAGCATTTAGTTATACATATGGAGGCCGTAATAAATGATATATATTGCGCACTTTATTGCTCAAGCTGCAGTACCTTTGTCTTCACCAACAGAGGGCAGACTGAGCTATTGGTCTCTATGGTATAGGCAGTAAAGCCGGATTATATAGGTATGGTAGTAAGGCCGGATCCTGTATTTATCGTGGACTACCACAGTAGTCATTATACTTAGTGTTATAGCTGTCAAAAAAGTGACAGCTCGTTTTACATGACCAAAAGTGTTTTTTGATCAACTGTTTTAAGTATGTTGTGTTTTTTATGTCTGTACATTACATATGCATGTATGCAGGCATAGCCAGATGTATTTGTGCATTTATTTTTTTGTTTTTAATCTTTATTGTCTATTATCTTTATTCGATGTCGCTAACTTTTTAGCATTTAGTTATACATATGGAGGCCGTAATAAATGATATATATTGCGCACTTTATTGTTCAAGCTGCAGTACCTATGTCTTCACCAGTGGGGGCAGGATGACCTAATGCTCAGTTTGGGTAGGAAAGCCAGATCATATACGTATCATGGACTATCATACTATAGAGATATACATATGTTACGGACTTTATCGCTCAAGCTGCAGTACCTATGTCTTCACCAGTGGGGGCAGGCTGACCTAATGCTCATTATGCGTAGGAAAGCCAGATCATATACGTATCATGGACTATCATACTACAGAGATATATATATATATTACGGACTATATTGCTCAAGCTGCAGTACCTGTGTCTTCACCAACAGAGGGCAGACTTACCTATTGTTCCCTATGACATAGTTAGTAAGGCCGGATTATATAATTGTGGCAGTAAAGCCGGATCATATACTTATCATGGACTATCATACAATAAAGATATATATATATTACAGACTTTATTGCTCAAGCTGCAGTACCTATGTCTTCACCAGTGGGGGCAGGCTGACCTAATGCTCATTATGCGTAGGAAAGCCAGATCATATACGTATCATGGACTATCATACTATAGAGATATACATATGTTACGGACTTTATCGCTCAAGCTGCAGTACCTATGTCTTCACCAGTGGGGGCAGGCTGACCTAATGCTCATTATGCGTAGGAAAGCCAGATCATATACGTATCATGGACTATCATACTACAGAGATATATATATATATTACGGACTATATTGCTCAAGCTGCAGTACCTGTGTCTTCACCAACAGAGGGCAGACTTACCTATTGTTCCCTATGACATAGTTAGTAAGGCCGGATTATATAATTGTGGCAGTAAAGCCGGATCATATACTTATCATGGACTATCATACAATAAAGATATATATATATTACAGACTTTATTGCTCAAGCTGCAGTACCTATGTCTTCACCAGTGGGGGCAGGCTGACCTAATGCTCAGTATGGGTAGTAAAGCCAGATCCTATACGTATCATGGACTATCATACTATAGAGATATATATATGTTACGAACTTTATTGCTCAAGCTGCAGTACCTATGTCTTCACCAGTGGGGGCAGGCCGACCTAATGCTCAGTTTGGGTAGGAAAGCCAGATCCTATACGTATCATGGACTATCATACTATAGAGATATATATATATATTACGGACTATATTGCTCAAGCTGCAGTACCTGTGTCTTCACCAACAGAGGGCAGACTTACCTATTGTTCCCAATGACATAGGTAGTAAAGCCGGATTATATAATTGTGGTAGTAAAGCCGGATCATATACTTATCATGGACTATCATACAATAGAGATATATATATATATTACAGACTTTATTGCTCAAGCTGCAGTACCTATGTCTTCACCAGTGGGGGCAGGCTGACCTAATGCTCAGTATGGGTAGTAAAGCCAGATCCTATACGTATCATGGATTATCATACTATAGAGATATATATATGTTATGGACTTTATCGCTCAAGCTGCAGTACCTATGTCTTCACCAGTGGGGGCAGGCTGATCTAATGCTCAGTATGGGTAGTAAAGCCAGATCCTATACGTATCATGGACTATCATACTATAGAGATATATATATGTTACAGACTTTATCGCTCAAGCTGCAGTACCTATGTCTTCACCAGTGGGGGCAGGCTGACCTAATGCTCAGTATGGGTAGTAAAGCTAGATCCTATACGTATCATGGACTATCATACTATAGAGATATACATATGTTACGGACTTTATCGCTCAAGCTGCAGTACCTATGTCTTCACCAGTGGGGGCAGGCTGACCTAATGCTCAGTATTGGTAGTAAAGCCAGATCCTATACGTATCGTGGACTATCATACTATAGAGATACATATATATTACGGACTTTATTGCTCAAGCTGCAGTACCTGTGTCTTCACCAACAGAGGGCAGACTTACCTATTGTTCCTTATGACATAGCTAGTAAGGCCGGATTATATACTTATGGTAGTAAAGCTGGATCATATACTTATCATGGACTACCACAGTAGGAATTATACTTAGTGTTTGACCTGTCAAAAAAGTGACAGCTCGTTTTGCATGACCAAAAGTGTTTTTTGATCAACTGTTTTAAGTATGTTGTGTTTTTTATGTCTATACATTACATATGTATGTATGCAGGCATAGCCAGGTATATTTCTCCATGTATTTTTTTGTTTTTAATCTTTATTGTCTATTATCTTTAATCGATGTCGCTAACTTTTTAGCATTTATTTATACTTAAGGAGGCCGTAATGAATGATATATATTGTGCACTTTATTGCTCAAGCTGCAGTACCTATGTCTTCACCAGTGGGGGCAGGCTGACCTAATGCTAAGTATGGGTAGTAAAGCCAGATCCTATACGTATCGTGGACTATCATACTATAGAGATATATATATATTACGGACTTTATTGCTCAAGCTGCAGTACCTACGTCTTCACCAGTGGGGGCAGGCTGACCTAATGCTCAGTATGTGTAGTAAAGCCAGATTCTATACGTATCGTGGACTATCATACTATAGATATATATATTATGGACTTTATCGCTCAAGCTGCAGTACCTTTGTCTTCACCAGTGGGGGCAGGCTGACCTAATGCTCAGTATGGGTAGTAAAGCCAGATCCTATACGTATCATGGACTATCATACGATAGAGATATATATATGTTCCGGACTTTATCGCTCAAACTGCAGTACCTGTCTTCTCCAGTGGGGGCAGGCTAGTAAAGCCAGATTCTATACGTATCATGGACTATCATACTATAGAGATACATATATATTACGGACTTTATTGCTCAAGCTGCAGTACCTATGTCTTCACAAGTGGGGGCAGGCTGATCTAATGCTCAGTATGTGTAGTAAAGCCAGATCCTATACGTATCGTGGACTATCATACTATAGATATATATATTATGGACTTTATCGCTCAAGCTGCAGTACCTATGTCTTCACCAGTGGGGGCAGGCTGACCTAATGCTCAGTATGGGTAGTAAAGCCAGATCCTATACGTATCATGGACTATCATACGATAGAGATATATATATGTTCCGGACTTTATCGCTCAAGCTGCAGTACCTGTCTTCACCAGTGGGGGCAGGCTGACCTAATGCTCAGTATGGGTAGTAAAGCCAGATCCTATACGTATCATGGACTATCATACTATAGAGATATATATATGTTCCGGACTTTATCGCTCAAGCTGCAGTACCTATGTCTTCACCAGTGGGGGCAGGCTGACCTAATGCTCAGTATGGGTAGTAAAGCCAGATCCTATACGTATCATGGACTATCATACTATAGAGATATATATATGTTCCGGACTTTATCGCTCAAGCTGCAGTACCTGTCTTCACCAGTGGGGGCAGGCTAGTAAAGCCATATCCTATACGTATCGTGGACTATCATACTATAGAGATATATATATATTACGGACTTTATTGCTCAAGCTGCAGTACCTGTGTTTTCACCAATAGGGGCAGGCTGGGCAGGGGCACATCTCATAGATATTACGTACTGTCTCATTATGGACTCTAAAGCCGCATCCCCTATATAGGTATTACAGACCACCTCATTCTAGGTTCACAGGCCTGATGGCTGACTAGGCCTCAAACAAACATGAGGGGGCGTCACAGCAGAGCCCTACGAGCTAGGGCTCTGAAATTCGGCGTGCTCATACTAGATATAAGTATGAATTAACTTGCCAAGTTTCAAGAATGCAGCACATACAGAACAAGTTTGGGGGCCATGTAGGTTTACATTTTAAATTGCTTTTAAGCTCTAAAGTGGCGGGTAACCTGAGGGGGTCCTGCAGCTGAACCGTGTGGGCTAGGGGCTTGAAATTTCACACAGATAAACTACTTACTGGTATGAATAAGTGTGCCAAGTTTCATTAGTGCAGCCCTTACCACTGAGCCGCAGTGGACCTTTAAATTTGCTAACATAGGCAATGTTAAGTCAATGGAGACATTAAAAACTAGGCCTCAAACGAAGCTGACCGGCCGCTACGGCCGAACCGTACGAGCTAGGGCTCTGAAATTCGGCGTGCTCATACTCGATATAAGTATAAATTGACGTGCCAAGTTTCAAGAAAGCAGCACATACATAACACGTTTGGGGGCCATGTAGGTTTACATTTAAATCCCTTTTAGGCGCTCAAGCCGCATCCCCTATATAGGCATTACGGACTACCTCATTCTAGGTTCACAGGCCTGATGGCTGACTAGGCCTCAAACACACATGAGGGGGCGTCGCGGCAGAGCTCTACGAGCTAGGGGTCTGAAATTCGGCACGCGTGAACTGGACGTGTGTCCGGACGAGCGTGCTGAGTTTCAAGAGTGCAGCTGTTACACAACACGTTTGAATCGACCCTCAGATTCAGCGAGGTCGGCAATGTTAAGTGAATGGAGGCACCGCGCATGTCATTTGACGTGTAGGAGAGGCCTAGGAAGACGATTCAAAGTGTTCCTGAAACTACACAGTCTGCTCTTTAAATCACCCAATACATGTCCATTAAAATTATGCCTTCTTAATTATATTCTAATAGGTTTTAAATCTGAGAGGCTGCATCTCTTCGACTAGGCCTCAAACTACCTTCAGGGGGCGCCACGGCGCAGCCGTATGAGCTAGGGGTCTGAAATTTGGCAGGCGTAAACTAGATATGTCTCTGGACAAGTGTGCCAAGTTTCATGACTGAAGATATGACAGAACTGTTTTTATTGGCCCTCAAAGTCAGTGAGGTCGCCAATGTTAAGTGAATGGAGGCACCCCACCTGTCATTTGACAGGCCCTAACTCCATGTAGGAGTGGCCTAGGAAGATGGTTCAAAGTGTTCCTGAAACTAGACCGTCTGCTCTGTAAATCACCCATAACATGTCTGTGTCGATTATGCTTCTTTAATTGATTAATTTAGCTTTCAATTCGGAGGAGCATATTTTGACTGCGATTTCCTCTGTCTGGCCAAAAAATGCCTGTGTGTGCCTAGACCCACAACCCCATACTGAAAGCTTGCTGCAGCTGAGAGGGGCCTCTCTTGGAAATCAGCTCATAACTGCAGTTCCCTTTGAGCTAGAGGACTGAAATTTGGGACAATGATAGGGGAGGATGGTCTGCACCAGTGACCAAAATTTGGGGGGTCTATGCCACACGGGATGGTTTTTATTAACCCTTTAGTGTCTGGTGGTCTCACGGCCGGCCCGTGTGAGCTAGAAGTCTGAAATTTGGCACACTGGAGCAAGGCAAATTGGGAAATCACGTACTGAACTTTTACGAGTGCAGCCCTCACCAAAGGCCCGCAAATCACACGAAGGCACCTGCACCCTCAGCCGTGTGATAGAGACGGCTGGATTTTCTCCTGCATACACTAGGGACATGGACAAACACACCTGTAAAGTTTCATGCATGTACACCTCATAGAAGAGTTTTTATTGGCCCTCAAAGTCAGTGAGGTCGCCAATGTTAAGTGAATGGAGGCACCCCACCTGTCATTTGACAGGCCATAACTCTGTGTAGCAGTGACCTAGGAAGACCGTTCAAAGTGTTCCTGAAACTAGACAGTATGCTCTTTAAATCACCCGATACATGTCTGTTACGATTATGCCTCCTTAATTTGATTACAGCCTGTCTTTTTATGGTGAGCGGCCGCATTTCTTCCGAATAGGCCTCAAACTGACCTAGAGGGGGGGTCACGGCCCATCCATACGAGCCAGCGGTCTGAAATTCGGCACGCACGTACTACGTATTTGTATGAACCAAAGTCCCGAGTTTCGTGAGCGCAGCTCTTAGAGAACATGTCTGCTGGACCTGTGAACTTACGTTTTAATAGGCCTTTAAGGGGAAAAGGGGCAAGGTCACTTGAGGGGGTCTTTTGGCTGAACCCTGTGACCTAGGGGGCTGAAATTTGGTGAGGAGATGCGCGACACATACCCAGTGAAGTGTTTACAGTATCATAGGTGCAGACCTGACAGAAGTAAAGTTATTCACTTCCAAAGAAAAAAGTGATTTCAGGCATAGGGATTACGGATACGGTAACTGGGAATATTAACGGTCACTGAGAGTGGCAGCTGGCGGTTGCCTAGGCAACGGCACGTCTCTCAGCGCAAATCGATACAAAAAAGTAACACTCTGTGGAGAGAGGGTGTGGCGCTGCAAGTAATATGCTGCCTTAGTGTAGGCTTGACAGAAACAGCCTGGTAAACTTTAAAACGTCACAAGTCCACAGAGGAGAAAGCTAAGTGGACGATTCAAAAATTCATGTCAAAGCACACATGCTCCACATTACAATCAAATATTGTTTTACTTTCAAAATATAATTATTTTAAGCATAGGGATTTCGGATTCCCTTAGTCTGAATGTCATTGGTCACTGAGATCAGCAGGTCACCGTTGTCTAGGCAACACAGATAAACTAGATGGATGAATAAATCAGTGTGCCGATACCTGTGTCTTCACCAATAGGGGCAGGCTGGGCAGGGGCACATCTCATAGATAGGTATTACGGACTGTCTCATTATGGACTCTTAAGCCGCATCCCCTATATAGGCATTACGGACTACCTCATTCTAGGTTCACAGGCCTGATGGCTGACTAGGCCTCAAACAAACATGAGGGGGCGTCACAGCAGAGCCCTACGAGCTAGGGGTCTGAGATTCGGCACGCATAAACTGGACGTATGTCCGGACAAGTTTGCCAAGTTTCAAGAATGCAGCAGTTACAGAACATGTGTGGGGGCCATGTAGGTTTACATTTTAAATCACTTTTAAGTGCTAAAGTGGCAGGTAACCTGAGGGGGTCCGGCAGCTGAACCGTGTGAGCTAGGGGCTTGAAATTTCACACAGATAAACTAGTTTCATGTATGAATAAGTGTGCCAAGTTTCATTAGCGCAGCCCTTACCACTTAGCCGCAGTGGGCTTTAGAATTTGCCAAGTTAGGCAATGCAAGCGAATGGAGACATTAAAAACTAGGCCTCAAACGAAGCTGACCGGCCGCTACGGCCGAACCGTACGAGCTAGGGCTCTGAAATTCGGCCTGCTCATACTAGATACAAGTATGAATTGACGTGCCAAGTTTCAAGAAAGCAGCACATACAGGACAAGTTTACGGGCCATGTAGGTATACATTTTAAATCGCTTTTAAGCGCTAAAGTGGCGGGTAACCTGAGGGGGTCCTGCAGCTGAACCGTGTAGGCTAGGGGCTTGAAATTTCACAGAGATAAACTAGTTGCAGGTATGAATAAGTGTGCCAAGTTTCATTAGCGCAGCCCTTACCACTCAGCCGCAGTGGGCTTTAGAGTTTGCTAACTTAGGCGACATATGCCAATGCGAAGACATGAGACTAGGCCTCAAACGAAGCTGACCGGCCGCTACGGCCGAACCGTACGAGCTAGGGCTCTGAAATTCGGCGTGCTCATACTAGATATAAGTATAAATTGACGTGCCAAGTTTCAAGAAAGCAGCACATACATAACACGTTTGGGGGCCATGTAGGTTTACATTTAAATCCCTTTTAGGCGCTCAAGCCGCATCCCCTATATAGGCATTACGGACTACCTCATTCTAGGTTCACAGGCCTGAGGGCTGACTAGGCCTCAAACACACATGAGGGGGCGTCGCGGCAGAGCCCTACGAGCTAGGGGTCTGAAATTCGGCACGCGTGAACTGGACGTGTGTCCGGACGAGCGTGCTGAGTTTCAAGAGTGCAGCTGTTACACAACACGTTTGAATCGACCCTCAGATTCAGCGAGGTCGGCAATGTTAAGTGAATGGAGGCACCGTGCATGTCATTTGACGTGTAGGAGAGGCCTAGGAAGACGATTCAAAGTGTTCCTGAAACTACACAGTCTGCTCTTTAAATCACCCAATACATGTCCATTAAAATTATGCCTTCTTAATTAGATTCTAACAGGTTTTAAATCTGAGAGGCTGCATCTCTTCGACTAGGCCTCAAACTACCTTCAGGGGGTGTCACGGCACGGCCGTAGGAGCTAGGGGTCTGAAATTTGGCAGGCGTAAACTAGATATGTCTCTGGACAAGTGTGCCAAGTTTCATGACTGAAGATATGACAGAACTGTTTTTATTGGCCCTCAAAGTCAGTGAGGTCGCCAATGTTAAGTGAATGGAGGCACCCCACCTGTCATTTGACAGGCCATAACTCCATGTAGGACTGGCCTAGGAAGATGGTTCAAAGTGTTCCTGAAACTAGACCGTCTGCTCTGTAAATCACCCATAACATGTCTGTGACGATTATGCTTCTTTAATTGATTAATTTAGCTTTCAAATCGAAGGAGCATATTTTGACTGCGATTTCCTCTGTCTGGCCAAAAAATGCCTGTGTGTGCCTAGACCCACAACCCCATACTGAAAGCTTGCTGCAGCCGAGAGGGGCCTCTCTTGGAAATCAGCTCATAACTGCAGTTTCCTTTGAGCTAGAGGACTGAAATTTGGGACAATGATGGGGGAGGGTGGTCTGCACCAGTGACCCAAATTTGGGGGGTCTATGCCACACGGGGTGGTTTTTATTAACCCTTTAGTGTCTGGTGGTCTCACGGCCGGCCCGTGTGAGCTAGAAGTCTGAAATTTGGCACACTGGAGCAAGGCAAATTGGGAAATCACGTACTGAACTTTTACGAGTGCAGCCCTCACCAAAGGCCCGCAAATCACACGAAGGCACCTGCACCCTCAGCCGTGTGATAGAGACGGCTGGATTTTCTCCTGCATACACTAGGGACATGGACAAACACACCTGTAAAGTTTCATGCATGTACACCTCATAGAAGAGTTTTTATTGGCCCTCAAAGTCAGTGAGGTCGCCAATGTTAAGTGAATGGAGGCACCCCACCTGTCATTTGACAGGCCATAACTCTGTGTAGCAGTGACCTAGGAAGACCGTTCAAAGTGTTCCTGAAACTAGACAGTATGCTCTTTAAATCACCCGATACATGTCTGTTACGATTATGCCTCCTTAATTTGATTACAGCCTGTCTTTTTATGGTGAGCGGCCGCATTTCTTCCGAATAGGCCTCAAACTGACCTAGAGGGGGGGTCACGGCCCATCCATACGAGCCAGCGGTCTGAAATTCGGCACGCACGTACTACGTATTTGTATGAACCCAAGTCCCGAGTTTCGTGACCGCAGCTCTTAGAGAACATGTCTGCTGGACCTGTGAACTTACGTTTTAATAGGCCTTTAAGGGGAAAAGGGGCAAGGTCACTTGAGGGGGTCTTTTGGCTGAACCCTGTGACCTAGGGGGCTGAAATTTGGTGAGGAGATGCGCGACACATACCCAGTGAAGTGTTTACAGTATCATAGGTGCAGACCTGACAGAAGTAAAGTTATTCACTTCCAAAGAAAAAAGTGATTTCAGGCATAGGGATTACGGATACGGTAACTGGGAATATTAACGGTCACTGAGAGTGGCAGCTGGCGGTTGCCTAGGCAACGGCACGTCTCTCAGCGCAAATCGATACAAAAAAGTAACACTCTGTGGAGAGAGGGTGTGGCGCTGCAAGTAATATGCTGCCTTAGTGTAGGCTTGACAGAAACAGCCTGGTAAACTTTAAAACGTCACAAGTCCACAGAGGAGAAAGCTAAGTGGACGATTCAAAAATTCATGTCAAAGCACACATGCTCCACATTACAATCAAATATTGTTTTACTTTCAAAATATAATTATTTTAAGCATAGGGATTTCGGATTCCCTTAGTCTGAATGTCATTGGTCACTGAGATCAGCAGGTCACCGTTGTCTAGGCAACACAGATAAACTAGATGGATGAATAAATCAGTGTGCCGATACCTGTGTCTTCACCAATAGGGGCAGGCTGGGCAGGGGCACATCTCATAGATAGGTATTACGGACTGTCTCATTATGGACTCTTAAGCCGCATCCCCTATATAGGCATTACGGACTACCTCATTCTAGGTTCACAGGCCTGGTGGCTGACTAGGCCTCAAACAAACATGAGGGGGCGTCACAGCAGAGCCCTACGAGCTAGGGGTCTGAGATTCGGCACGCATAAACTGGATGTATGTCCGGACAAGTTTGCCAAGTTTCAAGAATGCAGCAGTTACAGAACATGTGTGGGGGCCATGTAGGTTTACATTTTAAATCACTTTTAAGTGCTAAAGTGGCAGGTAACCTGAGGGGGTCCGGCAGCTGAACCGTGTGAGCTAGGGGCTTGAAATTTCACACAGATAAACTAGTTACAGGTATGAATAAGTGTGCCAAGTTTCATTAGCGCAGCCCTTACCACTTAGCCGCAGTGGGCTTTAGAATTTGCCAAGTTAGGCAATGCAGGCGAATGGAGACATTAAAAACTAGGCCTCAAACGAAGCTGACCGGCCGCTACGGCTGAACCGTACGAGCTAGGGCTCTGAAATTCGGCGTGCTCGTACTAGATATAAGTATGAATTGACTGGCCAAGTTTCAAGAATGCAGCACTCACAGAACACGTTTGTGGGCCATGTAGGTTTACATTTTAAATCGCTTTTAAGCGCTAAAGTGGCAGGTAACCTGAGGGGGTCCGGCAGCTGAACCGTGTGAGCTAGGGGCTTGAAATTTCACACAGATAAACTAGTTACAGGTATGAATAAGTGTGCCAAGTTTCATTAGCACAGCTCTTACCACTCAGCCGCAGTGGGCTTTAGAGTTTGCTAACTTTGGCGGTATATGCCAATGCGAAGAAATCAGACTAGGCCTCAAACGAAGCTGACCGGCCGCTACGGCCGAACCGTACGAGCTAGGGCTCTGAAATTCGGCGCACTCATACTAGATATAAGTATTAATTAACGTGCCAAGTTTCAAGAATGCAGCACTTACAGAACACGTTTGGAGGCCATGTAGGTTTACATTTTAATTAGCTACTGTTCGTTGCTGAGGCCGCATGTCATAGCTATAGGTAAAGTGCCCCCTACTGTTCATTGCTGAGGCCTCATCCCCTACATACACATGACGGATCCCCTACATAGATGTGACGGATCCCCTACTGCTCATTGCTGAGGCCGCATCCCCTACATAGACATGAGGTATTCCCTAAGGTTCATTGCTGAGGCCGCATCCCCTACATACACATGAGGGATTCCCTACTGCTTGCCGCTGAGGCCGCATCCCCTACATAGACATGAGGTATTCCCTAAGGTTCATTGCTGAGGCCGCACCTCCTACATACAGATGATGGATCACCTACTGTTTGTTGCTGTCATAATTAAGGATAACGTGCCCCCTACTGTTGATAGTTGAGGCTGCATCTTCTACATACAGATGACAGATCCCCTACTGTTCATTGCTGAGGCCGCATCCCCTACATACACATGAGGGATTCCCTACTGCTTGTTGCTGAGGCCGCATCCCCTACATAGACATGAGGTATTCCCTAAGGTTCATTGCTGAGGCCGCATCCCCTACATACACATGAGGGATTCCCTACTGCTTGTTGCTGAGGCCACATCCCCTACATAGGCATGAGTGATCCCCTAGGGTTCATTAATGAGGTCGCATCCCCTACATATGGATAACAGATTGCCTACCTTTTTGTGTTTCTTGTTCATTGGTCATGACAAAGTGAAAAATTGACAAAGTGTCAAAATGAGATTGTGAGAGATTACAGATTACCTAGGAAGACTGCTTCAGTTATATTACAGATATCCTCAAAAGTCTCCTAACAGTTGTTACAGATTACATCAATATGGTAACCCTAGGCCAGATTTCCTAACGGTCATTACAGATTGCATCAATAGGCTAACCCTAGGCCAGGTCCCCTAACAGTTATTACGGCTTACATCAACAGGCTAACCCTAGGCCAGATTCTCTAACAGTTATTACGGATTGCATCAATATGGTACCCCTAGGCCAGAGTCCCTAACAGTTATTACGGATTGCATCAATAGGCTAACCCTAGGCCTGATTCCCTAACAGTTATTACGGATTGCATCAATAGGCTAACCGTAGGCAAGATGTCACAAGAGGTATTATTTGGACTTATGCAACAGATATCTTAACAGTCATTACGGATTGCATCAATAGGCTAACCCTAGGCCAGATATCATAACAGTTATTACAGATTGCATCAATAGGCTAACCCTAGGCCAGATATCATAACAGTTATTACGGATTGCATCAATTGGCTAACCCTAGGCCAGATATCCTAACAGTTATTACAGATTGCATCAATAGGCTAACCCTAGGCCAGATTCCCTAACAGTTATTACGGATTGCATCAATAGGCTAACCCTAGGCCAGATATCCTAACAGTTATTACGGATTGCATCAATAGGCTAACCCTAGGCCAAATGTCACAACAGGTATTATTTGGACATGCAACAGATATTGTAACAGTTATTACGGATTGCATCAATAGGCTAACCCTAGGCCAGATATCATAACAGTTATTACGGATTGCATCAATTGGCTAACCCTAGGCCAGATATCTTAACAGTTATTACAGATTGCATCAATAGGCTAACCCTAGGCCAGATTCCCTAACAGTTATTACGGATTGCATCAATAGGCTAACCCTAGGCCAGACCCCCTAAGAGTTATTATGGATTGCATCAATAGGCTAACCCTAGGCCAGATGCCCTAACAGTTATTACGGATTGCATCAATAGGCTAACCCTAGGCCACATGTCACAACAGGTATTATTTGGACATGCAACAGAAATCCTAACAGATATTACGAATTGCATCAATAGGCTAACCCTAGGCCAAATGTCACAACAGGTATTATTTGGACATGCAACAGACATTGTAACAGTTATTACGGATTGCATCAATAGGCTAACCCTATGCCAGATATCATAACAGTTATTACGGATTGCATCAATTGGCTAACCCTAGGCCAGATATCCTAACAGTTATTACAGATTGCATCAATAGGCTAACCCTAGGCCGGATTCCCTAACAGTTATTACGGATTGCATCAATAGGCTAACCCTAGGCCAGACCCCCTAACAGTTATTATGGATTGCATCAATAGGCTAACCCTAGGCCAGATTACCTAACAGTTATTACGGATTGCATCAATAGGCTAACCCTAGGCCAGATGTCACAACAGGTATTATTTGGACATGCAACAGATATTGTAACAGTTATTACGGATTGCATCAATAGGCTAACCCTAGGCCAGATATCCTAACAGTTATTACGGATTGCATCAATAGGCTAACCCTAGGCCAGATTTCCTAACAGATATTACGAATTGCATCAATAGGCTAACCCTAGGCCGGATTGCCTAAGAGTTATTACGAATTGCATCAATAGGCTAACCCTAGGCCAGATGTCACAAGAGGTATTATTTGGACATGCAACAGATATTGTAACAGTTATTACGGATTGCATCAATAGGCTAACCCTAGGCCAGATATCCTAACAGTTATTACGGATTGCATCAATAGGCTAACCCTAGGCCAGATTTCCTAACAGATATTACGAATTGCATCAATAGGCTAACCCTAGGCCGGATTGCCTAAGAGTTATTACGAATTGCATCAATAGGCTAACCCTAGGCCAGATATCCTAACAGTTATTACGGATTGCATCAATAGGCTAACCCTAGGCCAGATTTCCTAACAGATATTACGAATTGCATCAATAGGCTAACCCTAGGCCGGATTGCCTAAGAGTTATTACGAATTGCATCAATAGGCTAACCCTAGGCCAGATATCCTAACAGTTATTACGGATTGCATCAATAGGCTAACCCTAGGCCTGATTCCCTAACAGTTATTACGGATTGCATCAATAGGCTAACCCTAGGCCAGATGTCACAAGAGGTATTATTTGGACATGCAACAGATATTGTAACAGTTATTACGGATTGCATCAATAGGCTAACCCTAGGCCAGATATCCTAACAGTTATTACGGATTGCATCAATAGGCTAACCCTAGGCCAGATTTCCTAACAGATATTACGAATTGCATCAATAGGCTAACCCTAGGCCGGATTGCCTAAGAGTTATTACGAATTGCATCAATAGGCTAACCCTAGGCCAGATATCCTAACAGTTATTACAGATTGCATCAATAGGCTAACCCTAGGCCAGATTCCCTAACAGTTATTACGGATTGCATCAATAGGCTAACCCTAGGCCACATGTCACAACAGGTATTATTTGGACATGCAACAGATATTGTAACAGTTATTACGGATTGCATCAATAGGCTAACCCTAGGCCAGATATCCTAACAGTTATTACGGATTGCATCAATAGGCTAACCCTAGGCCAGATTTCCTAACAGATATTACGAATTGCATCAATAGGCTAACCCTAGGCCGGATTCCCTAAGAGTTATTACGAATTGCATCAATAGGCTAACCCTAGGCCAGATATCCTAACAGTTATTACGGATTGCATCAATAGGCTAACCCTAGGCCTGATTCCCTAACAGTTATTACGGATTGCATCAATAGGCTAACCGTAGGCAAGATGTCACAAGAGGTATTATTTGGACTTATGCAACAGATATCTTAACAGTCATTACGGATTGCATCAATAGGCTAACCCTAGGCCAGATTCTCTAACAGTTATTACAGATTGCATCAATAGGCTAACCCTAGGCCTGATTCCCTAACAGTTATTACGGATTGCATCAATAGGCTAACCCTAGGCCAGATATCCTAACAGTTATTACGGATTGCATCAATAGGCTAACCCTAGGCCAGACCCCCTAAGAGTTATTACGGATTGCATCAATATGGTAACCCTAGGCCAGATTCCCTAACAGTTATTACGGATTGCATCAATAGGCTAACCCTAGGCCAGATGTCACAACAGGTATTATTTGGACATGCAACAGATATTGTAACAGTTATTACGGATTGCATCAATAGGCTAACCCTAGGCCAGATATCGTAACAGTTATTACGGATTGCATAAATAGGCTAACCCTAGGCCAGATATCATAACAGTTATTACGGATTGCATCAATAGGCTAACCCTAGGCCTGATTCCCTAACAGTTATTACGGATTGCATCAATAGGCTAACCCTAGGCCAGATGTCACAAGAGGTATTATTTGGACATGCAACAGATATTGTAACAGTTATTACGGATTGCATCAATAGGCTAACCCTAGGCCAGATATCCTAACAGTTATTACAGATTGCATCAATAGGCTAACCCTAGGCCAGATTTCCTAACAGATATTACGAATTGCATCAATAGGCTAACCCTAGGCCGGATTCCCTAAGAGTTATTACGAATTGCATCAATAGGCTAACCCTAGGCCAGATATCCTAACAGTTATTACGGATTGCATCAATAGGCTAACCCTAGGCCAGACCCCCTAAGAGTTATAATGGATTGCATCAATAGGCTAACCCTAGGCCAGATTCCCTAACAGTTATTACGGATTGCATCAATAGGCTAACCCTAGGCCAGATGTCACAACAGGTATTATTTGGACATGCAACAGATATTGTAACAGTTATTACGGATTGCATCAATAGGCTAACCCTAGGCCAGATATCCTAACAGTTATTACGGATTGCATCAATAGGCTAACCCTAGGCCAGATTTCCTAACAGATATTACGAATTGCATCAATAGGCTAACCCTAGGCCAGATTCCCTAACAGTTATTACGGATTGCATCAATAGGCTAACCCTAGGCCAGATGTCACAACAGGTATTATTTGGACATGCAACAGATATTGTAACAGTTATTACGGATTGCATCAATAGGCTAACCCTAGGCCAGATATCCTAACAGTTATTACGGATTGCATCAATAGGCTAACCGTAGGCCAGATTTCCTAACAGATATTACGAATTGCATCAATAGGCTAACCCTAGGCCGGATTGCCTAAGAGTTATTACGAATTGCATCAATAGGCTAACCCTAGGCCAGATATCCTAACAGTTATTACGGATTGCATCAATAGGCTAACCCTAGGCCAGATTTCCTAACAGATATTACGAATTGCATCAATAGGCTAACCCTAGGCCGGATTCCCTAAGAGTTATTACGAATTGCATCAATAGGCTAACCCTAGGCCAGATATCATAACAGTTATTACGGATTGCATCAATAGGCTAACCCTAGGCCTGATTCCCTAACAGTTATTACGGATTGCATCAATAGGCTAACCGTAGGCAAGATGTCACAAGAGGTATTATTTGGACTTATGCAACAGATATCTTAACAGTCATTACGGATTGCATCAATAGGCTAACCCTAGGCCAGATTCTCTAACAGTTATTACAGATTGCATCAATAGGCTAACCCTAGGCCTGATTCCCTAACAGTTATTACGGATTGCATCAATAGGCTAACCCTAGGCCAGATATCCTAACAGTTATTACGGATTGCATCAATAGGCTAACCCTAGGCCAGACCCCCTAAGAGTTATTACGGATTGCATCAATATGGTAACCCTAGGCCAGATTCCCTAACAGTTATTACGGATTGCATCAATAGGCTAACCCTAGGCCAGATGTCACAACAGGTATTATTTGGACATGCAACAGATATTGTAACAGTTATTACGGATTGCATCAATAGGCTAACCCTAGGCCAGATATCGTAACAGTTATTACGGATTGCATAAATAGGCTAACCCTAGGCCAGATATCATAACAGTTATTACGGATTGCATCAATAGGCTAACCCTAGGCCTGATTCCCTAACAGTTATTACGGATTGCATCAATAGGCTAACCCTAGGCCAGATGTCACAAGAGGTATTATTTGGACATGCAACAGATATTGTAACAGTTATTACGGATTGCATCAATAGGCTAACCCTAGGCCAGATATCCTAACAGTTATTACGGATTGCATCAATAGGCTAACCCTAGGCCAGACCCCCTAAGAGTTATAATGGATTGCATCAATAGGCTAACCCTAGGCCAGATTCCCTAACAGTTATTACGGATTGCATCAATAGGCTAACCCTAGGCCAGATGTCACAACAGGTATTATTTGGACATGCAACAGATATTGTAACAGTTATTACGGATTGCATCAATAGGCTAACCCTAGGCCAGATATCCTAACAGTTATTACGGATTGCATCAATAGGCTAACCCTAGGCCAGATTTCCTAACAGATATTACGAATTGCATCAATAGGCTAACCCTAGGCCGGATTCCCTAAGAGTTATTACGAATTGCATCAATAGGCTAACCCTAGGCCAGATATCCTAACAGTTATTACGGATTGCATCAATAGGCTAACCCTAGGCCTGATTCCCTAACAGTTATTACGGATTGCATCAATAGGCTAACCCTAGGCCTGATTCCCTAACAGTTATTACGGATTGCATCAATAGGCTAACCCTAGGCCAGATGTCACAAGAGGTATTATTTGGACATGCAACAGATATTGTAACAGTTATTACGGATTGCATCAATAGGCTAACCCTAGGCCAGATATCCTAACAGTTATTACGGATTGCATCAATAGGCTAACCCTAGGCCAGATTTCCTAACAGATATTACGAATTGCATCAATAGGCTAACCCTAGGCCGGATTGCCTAAGAGTTATTACGAATTGCATCAATAGGCTAACCCTAGGCCAGATATCCTAACAGTTATTACAGATTGCATCAATAGGCTAACCCTAGGCCAGATTCCCTAACAGTTATTACGGATTGCATCAATAGGCTAACCCTAGGCCACATGTCACAACAGGTATTATTTGGACATGCAACAGATATTGTAACAGTTATTACGGATTGCATCAATAGGCTAACCCTAGGCCAGATATCCTAACAGTTATTACGGATTGCATCAATAGGCTAACCCTAGGCCAGATTTCCTAACAGATATTACGAATTGCATCAATAGGCTAACCCTAGGCCGGATTCCCTAAGAGTTATTACGAATTGCATCAATAGGCTAACCCTAGGCCAGATATCATAACAGTTATTACGGATTGCATCAATAGGCTAACCCTAGGCCTGATTCCCTAACAGTTATTACGGATTGCATCAATAGGCTAACCGTAGGCAAGATGTCACAAGAGGTATTATTTGGACTTATGCAACAGATATCTTAACAGTCATTATGGATTGCATCAATAGGCTAACCCTAGGCCAGATTCTCTAACAGTTATTACAGATTGCATCAATAGGCTAACCCTAGGCCTGATTCCCTAACAGTTATTACGGATTGCATCAATAGGCTAACCCTAGGCCAGATATCCTAACAGTTATTACGGATTGCATCAATAGGCTAACCCTAGGCCAGACCCCCTAAGAGTTATTACGGATTGCATCAATATGGTAACCCTAGGCCAGATTCCCTAACAGTTATTACGGATTGCATCAATAGGCTAACCCTAGGCCAGATGTCACAACAGGTATTATTTGGACATGCAACAGATATTGTAACAGTTATTACGGATTGCATCAATAGGCTAACCCTAGGCCAGATATCGTAACAGTTATTACGGATTGCATAAATAGGCTAACCCTAGGCCAGATATCATAACAGTTATTACGGATTGCATCAATAGGCTAACCCTAGGCCTGATTCCCTAACAGTTATTACGGATTGCATCAATAGGCTAACCCTAGGCCAGATGTCACAAGAGGTATTATTTGGACATGCAACAGATATTGTAACAGTTATTACGGATTGCATCAATAGGCTAACCCTAGGCCAGATATCCTAACAGTTATTACGGATTGCATCAATAGGCTAACCCTAGGCCAGATTTCCTAACAGATATTACGAATTGCATCAATAGGCTAACCCTAGGCTGGATTCCCTAAGAGTTATTACGAATTGCATCAATAGGCTAACCCTAGGCCAGATATCCTAACAGTTATTACGGATTGCATCAATAGGCTAACCCTAGGCCAGACCCCCTAAGAGTTATTACGGATTGCATCAATATGGTAACCCTAGGCCAGATTCCCTAACAGTTATTACGGATTGCATCAATAGGCTAACCCTAGGCCAGATGTCACAACAGGTATTATTTGGACATGCAACAGATATTGTAACAGTTATTACGGATTGCATCAATAGGCTAACCCTAGGCCAGATATCGTAACAGTTATTACGGATTGCATAAATAGGCTAACCCTAGGCCAGATATCATAACAGTTATTACGGATTGCATCAATAGGCTAACCCTAGGCCTGATTCCCTAACAGTTATTACGGATTGCATCAATAGGCTAACCCTAGGCCAGATGTCACAAGAGGTATTATTTGGACATGCAACAGATATTG